>NC_056738.1:287828682-287963682 GCF_019279795.1 Protopterus annectens | reverse complement strand
AACCAGAATCATCATAGAGCATGTGTTTGGGATGCTGAAATCATGGTTCCATTGCTTGGACATATCTGGTGGAGCCTTGCAGTACTCTCCAGGCACATGTGCCCACATCTTCATAGTATGTGCCATGCTACATAATATGATCCTGCGGAAACAGCTGCAGCAGGGACATAATGGTGAAGGCCCTCACAGCCCAATACAATTGCCAAGGGCATCACAGGCACAGAGGGATTCAGACTATGAACACCCTATGCCAGCCCCAGTAAGCAGACGGAGGCGTGCCCAATATGCCTATGCCTTGGCAAAGAGGGAACGTATAGAACATACACTGACAGTGTAGGCCCCTACGGACTGACACACTTCTCCACCTGCACACACAGTAAAATGGATGGCACACACACACACACACACACACACGACCACCTGTAAATTGTTATGTATAGGTGGTCTACTGTGTGAATCCTACATAGGCAGCTCTCAACTATTGCACACACAACAGCTATTGGAACAAGGTAAGTCAACACCTGAACAATAAACGAAGCTAACAGCATGTGTTGATACTGTATGTATAGGTTACTAGGTACATCGATAGGTACATGCCTGATTGTCAGAGGCCATTCATCAGCCTAGGCAAAATGTGTCTGCTGTCACCACCCCATCGATTAACTAACTGTCCCTCTGTGGAGCAGAGGCAATTGCAGGATTTATGTGTGTAACCATTGTTCCCCACCCACTCTGCAAGGATTCCCTGGTGTATTAATGAGGGGCTCCATATAATGTAATCAGGGATGTAGTTCCAAAGCATGGGGAGTACCCATGACAGGTATCCATCACCCCAGCATACTCCATTTATGGTTGTGGCAAGGTGTAGCACATTACAGTGTGTGGCTCACTGTGACATGGATTCCCATAGCTGGAGCACATCCATTAAACATCACTTGGACATACCATTAATAGGTATCATCCATATGTAAACTAACTAAGTCACACATTTGTTTGCAGTATGGAGGAACAGCTGTAGTACAGTCCACATACAAAACACCATAACACTTGTACATATCCTAGATGCCCAAGTGGTAAAGCCACTGACTGTGTCGTGCATGTTCCCGGTTCCATGACCTGCAAGAGCCATTATGTAATTCCGATGGCACGAATAATGAATGTTGGATGCAGGTCATTAGAGCCTGATGTACATAGGAATCATGTTCCAAAGTATGGTGAGTGTCCGGTTCAGGAATGTATCCCTCCAGCATGTCCTAGTCATCGTTGCGTTTGGGTACATATCCCAGAGCATGTTGCTCTCAGTGGCTTTTGCTTATGTTGCTTATGTGGAGTATATCCATCAATATTGTTGTGGACATGGGCCTTGTATGTTCAGCAGAGATCACCTCTGAGTATGCAGTATGCAAATGAGTACAGTTGGGGTTTCTGTAGTTGTGCTGCATATGTCATCCTTCGGAGGTCAGTAATCCTCTTGGTGTGTTAATGTTGTGGTATTCAAAGCCATTGTTGTTGTTTTGTAAGGTACACCCCAAATGGGGTGTTGTACCCTTGAACATGTTTTATAAGTCAGGAGTAGAGAGGTACAATGGCTGCCTTTGTTCCGGCTACAAACCCATTACAGATTAGGGTGGCCACGTAGAAGGATATCGACACCACCTTGGCAATATGCTTATCAAAGGAGTGGGTGCTATCTACTTGTGTTCTAAGATCCCTTATAATGTCTTATGTAAGTAGGGGACTACCACCTATGTGATAGTCAGTGGGTGATTAGTGTAATCCAAAGGGGATGTCTATGCAATTTGTGGTATGCAGCTTGAGGCCATGTTATCGACACCAGGTATCCGTCACAGTGACGCCCTTATGGAGGGTGTCTGTATCAGCTGGTGAATCAATCATGGCCCCTAGTTTGCAGTCATCTGCAAGCCTATTCAAGGAAAGTCCTTCTGTGCTAGCCTGTACCTCAGAGAAGCATGAGGGGCCCTATGACCGAGGACTGGGGTAGGCCAGTTGTAACTGATTTACAGTAGGAACTAGGGTATGCTACCCTCACTGTGTGGGTCCTGTCCATGAGCCACTTTGCATAACATATCGTGATGTAAGGGTTGATGTGCAGGTGGATGTGTATGTTGACAATACCAGAATGGGGAACGGTGTTGAAAGCCAATGAGAGGACAAGATAGGCTGTGTGGACCTCCTTACCCTCATCTAATACCTTAGTAACTGTCTCAAAGGACTCCAGCAGGTGTAGGAGTCATGGTCTGGCCCTAACAAATCCAAACTGGGTGGTATCAAAGGTTTGGAGGCCACCAATGTCTCTGCGAATGACTTCCATGATGATGTGCTCCATAGCCTAGCAGAACAGTCTAGTCAGGCATATAGGGCAATAGTTCCTCTGGTCCATTGTGGCACCACCTTTGTGGAGTGTGATAACTGTTGCTGTGTACCACATTCAGGGACCACAATGCCTGATACAAGGCTATTAGTGAATTTGGTGCCCAAGTGGGGAGCCATGTCTTTCTGAGGTTTGTGTAAATCGCAGCCTGGGATGTTGGATGGTCACATGGAGTCTGTGTTCCAGGCTTTAGAGAGTGCAGCTTTGAACTGCGTAGTTGTGACCGCAGGGACTCTGCATTGTTCCTGTATAGATGTGGGCCCTTTAGGGTGTGAGAGGGTGTAAAGTTAGCACTGAACCTATCTGCCAGAATGTTGCCAGTATCAGTCGGTTCTGTAATGTTCGTGCCTAACCGCTGTATGTCAGAGCAGATGTGGGTATCACCATCGAGAGTAGTGACATACCTCCATAACGCTTTGTGGTAGTCCTTGGTATGAATCGCAGTAATGTTTACGTAGCTATCTTTGGAGGATGTGATAAGGGATCTCGGATTTCTACTGAGGCTGACCAGGGAGCTACCCCACCCATGGGATTGTACTCTACTTTGCAACAGTCTCCTCCTTCTGTTGTACATTATGTCCATGGCAGTGGACCCCCAGAGTGGTGTCCGTTATCTGGTGGGTACCGTCATGGCTCTGTTTGGGATAGCATGATCCATGCAGTTGTGTAAGTCCTAATGAAGTGCAGTTGTGTATGATTCAACGTTTGTAACTATATTGTCCATCTGCACGGGTGTCATGACGTTTACTACTGCTGTCATAAGAAGCCTGAAGTTGGCTTTGTAGAAATATTGTACTGTGTTTTCCGTGAAGGGTGTGATGCCGGGATGTGGATAACAAGGCTGATTAGCATACATTCGGATCTGACCAATGAGGGGATAACCCCAGGTGTGGAACACCAGTCTCTCACACACACACACACACACACACACACACACACACACACACACACACACACACATGCACACATACATACACACTAGTACAGGCAAATTAGAGGAACACCGGTTCACCTATACTATTTCTTTGGGGTGTCAGTTGAAACCAGAGCACCTCGATAAAACCCCCACAGAGTTTAACCAAGTAACCAAGTGATGAGAGATGCCAATTCTAATGTGCTACTATTGCAGTGATTAGTTGCTTTCACATGCAACCTGTCAGGATATCCAGAGATAGTCACTTATTGTGTAGAATACTAAAGGATGCCTAGACCTTCAAAGGTAACCATTGTGTACAATAACTAAATATTATATGCAATGCTGAAGGACTTAAATATGAATCTCAAATGCCTGTCAATATTTAGTGACCACAACCCTCAACAATTTACCACAAAACTACAAACAGTACAAGAAAGAAACTAAAATACAAGGCAAAATCATTGACATTATTTATGTGACATCAGGGACAGCTGAGAGATCTGAATGTATCTAAGTGCCATTTTAATCAAATGATAGCCATATTAAAGACATGGCAACTTGCTTCACACAATTACGCATATTAGTTTTCAATAACACAGATTAATGACTGTGTAAACTAAGCAAACGGCAACAAGTCACTTTCCTTAACAGGTTCAGTCTGGGTTGGAGAGAGCATTACCTCCAGCATGGCTACATATGTGCATCTCCCACAGGTTGTAGTGTCATATATTAGGAGGTGAGCATTGACTGTGTACATGAGACAATTGCTATATTGCCTCATGATGCCCATATTCATCATATAGACAGGCGATAACACTGGGAATTGACACTTGGACATGCCTGAATATTCAAGCATTTCTCACTAGATATGTGAGGTAAGTGTGTACAACAGCTATTTTACTCTAAGCAAGCTGGAAATGTAAGTACAAACAGTGTTTACCTGTAGGAAATGAGTAGGATTGAGTGCTATAGTAATTAGTAGCCCATGAAGTGCTTACATGTTCGGAACAAGTGCTGAGCATGAATAAGCAAAACAGATAGGGTGTCAGATAACATAAACTCACTGCCCCCCCAACAGGTACACAATCACATATCCATGAACACTACAGAGTCCCTGTAACCATAACTATGATGGTACAAGGTGCACTCAGGCTGCATGTGACCTGTTCACATCCCTGGTTGTATCATACACATAAGACAAAACAGTTTGCTCTACACATACACATCATGTAAAACATAAGTTCATGTCAGTCTGTGAAAACACTGAATGGTGCACACTAACAGTTATCACAACCCACAAAGTGGAGACACCATTCATAATGGAAGGCACTGCACTATTACCCTGCTGAGTATGGTCTGAAAGTCCATGAACCTTAATCGACGTATATGTTGTTAGCAGTACAGATGTAGATGACAGTATGGATGATTTCACACTGCATATCATACCTGTGACAGGTCATAGGACATCATCACCCATACAGTGTTCCACCTACACTCAGTATACTAGATGTATCTTTGTATGTCACAGGACTGTTCTGCCAGTAGCCTGTTGACAGAACTAACACTACAAAAGGTGTCTGAGTGACATGTGCATATCACACCAGTGACAGCTACAGTAAAGCAGGGTTAATGTTTTGTACTCCCCCCTCATTGTAGCCCATACCACACAGACAAATGGAAGGGATCTGTGTATGTAAGTATGTGAATGGCCATGACCTTGGAGCAATAGCTGACTCAGTGTTGTGGACAACATACAGAATGGGCTTCGTGGGTGAGGTGCGTGACATATGTGCACAATCTGACAGCTGCATATTACATTGTCACCACTAGGTTAATAACCCTGTACCCATGAACTACCACCTAGGCAGTGGTCAACATAATGGACACTGTGTGTAAGGGATGGTGCTGTGCAGTTTACCTCCCTGAGCTAGTGATGTCACCAGGCCTATTAGGTAATCATAAGAGGCAACCCTAGTAATGACAGGGTGCCATCTATGAGCATGGAGATCATTGTACAGCCATACTTATCACTTAAGTGACCAATATCGGATCACATATCACCTTTAAGGGGTATTGGCCATGCTTGGATGGGCGACACCAGCCTTCACAATCCTCATCTCCACTATGCAGCATGCTGCCTACCCTGCATAAAGACATGTCCAACACTGTGATGTTGTGCATGCTACACGTACATATCCTGATCTGAAGAACATACGTCATGGACAGCCACCTTCCTAGTACAAGGATCACTACATGCTGGACAGATCCCTGTGCCATACACATTATATACTCCTGCCATACTATGCAACCCTGTCCAGCAAAGCTGCACATGTCATGTCTGTCAGACATGGTGTGATGACCACATGGTAGATGTATCATTAACTGTCTGGATCAGTTATGTGGCACTGATTCACCTGGTGGTGGGAACATGGCTGTCGGATACAGCTAGAAAACCTTGCATCCTAGGCTCATACATGGCCGAGAGCAGACACACTTCTACATGACCTTGGCCGTACATGCTATAGTTGATAACCATCTCTGCAAATACCATCCGGCTAGCCATTTTCCCATGTGTATCACATTTGCAACACAGGCGATATGTGGCAGGATGTTGAACTGCTGTACAGTGCCATGTAGATGTATATGGCAAAACACATGCATGTAAAGGTTTATGTGTGCATGTCTGCATTGCCACAGGTCATGTCCGTTAAGGCAGTGTATGTGTTGATATGTGACATATACACAGCATCAAGGTCAACAGCATTAATGTGGACACATCCAGGTATGTGCTGATAGGGAAGAACACCAGTACAGGCAAACAGACATGCCCACATCAACACAGTATTCACATGGAGTATGAGCAATGTAATGAGGTGACACACATATATGGTGATAATATCCAGTCCCCATCGGGTGTTACATGTGTGTGACACAAACATGTCAGTGGTGTCAGTGTCATGAAGATTTGCAAAGACAACTGTTCATATGTACTAAATGTAATACACATGTATGTGCAGCTGTATCTCTGTGCATCTCTGAGATACTGTGACCTGTCTCCATTATGTCTTCCAGATATGCCTCGATCAAGACTGCCAGCATATAGCCGCTTGGAGGATGAGGCCCTCATACCTTACCTCCAGGATAACTATGAGGTATTGTTCAGCCATGTGCCACAACATGCCCAGCAGTGTGATGACCTGTGACGGGAACTTCGCAGGAGGGTTAATGATGTGGGTGGCCACAACTGCACCTACCAGCAGGTGCACAGACACTGCATGGACCTGATCAGACATGCAAAACAGCGTGCGAATGCAATCGCCAGGGAACAAGGTACAACAGGTGGTGGGCCACCAACCCAGCCCCCACTCACACGTACCAAGGAGCTACTGGCCAGCCTGGGGATGCCATCAGAACAGCATCCACAAACTCTATCTGCCATCGTGGAGGTGGGTGCCTCCCAACCACCGAGCCTGTAGTTGCCTAGTAAGTCAGTACTGCACATATAGCTATTATATCCCATTTAGTTGCATGTGTCACTGTACAATATGTAATGTAACATCATATGCAAGGTATGTTTACACACATGCCGCATACTATAGTGTGCTACCCTGTGTATGCACAGATGTGCATACTCCATAGTATATCCTATTGTACTGGCGAATGTGTTAACATGCACATTACACCCTGTAGCTGTCATACAGTCATGGATAATGATCATACTGCTGTGTCACCCCTATATAGGTACCTCTGGCATGCCACAGAGACAGCAGGCCATTGCAGGTGAGACAGTTATCAGTATCAGGCATGTTAATGCACAGATCTATTCGCCATGTGGCCAGTTAACAAATGTACACATAATGTATGGTCCAGTCACAATATACAGGCTGCATCTTTAATCAATCACACTGGTTACCCATGTGTAATACATACAAACTAAATGAAACACCGACATGAAACCACAAACTGTCATTGCTAGATGTGTGGACAGCTGTGCATGCAACGGTGGAGGTGTTGATCAATGTAGGAATATGTACTATACATCAGAACAACACATGTGGGGTACGCAAACAGTACTACACAGTAAGCTGGAGTATGGGCAGCCCACAGGATTCACCATTTTGGAATATGCCCCTGCAATGAGTGCACACATTGTGATGTGCCATCTGACATGTCCATGACATGTAGTGGTCCGGCTGCAACATTGTCTCACTATCCCATAAAACATACCCCACATACCAAACATACAACCCTTTGTCTGCATAACCCTGTGGACAGTGGAGTATCTGACATCTATGGGTGTATGTCTTATGGGACAACACAGACATGTGAGATAGACAGCCATCACAAACATTTGGCCAACACGTGTTTACACATGGCTATGGAGGATGGCCAGAGACATGTAGCAACACACAGTAGATGTGATGTGTATGTGTGTACACCCTGTTGTACATTGTCTACACATGGTCCAACTATAGCTTTTGTTGAATGGTTATATAGTAGATGTGGAACACTGGATCTCCTAAAAGCCTGTGCACAGCTTGTGGAGGTGTCACTTAATTCGACCACATAAGATGTGTTGACCATCATGACTGTGTCACGGCATGACAGTAGTCACCTGTACAGCATCCATATACATACACAGACACCACATCAGGCCACAGATACCGTACATTTCCCTTGCTGCCGTTGGACATCACTGTCAGCCGTGCACCTCATGTGTGTGTGGTTCATAAATGTCATGTGGGACAAGATGTATTGACAAGTCTGCCATGTGGTTGCCAGGCAGCTAAGAAATGTTAGAAGTTGTGCAGGGGTGTCATCCATATGTCTTTTGGTGACCTGTCACATATGACACATCATGGTTTAGTGTGTATACACCTCAGCAATGTGGGTCACAATCCACAGTATTTATGTATTGTGTATGCACACAGTCATGGCTATGCACTGTGTGTGTATTCCACACTGTATAGCAAAAGAGATGCCTCATGATTCCATGCAATGGCACTGTGTCTGTACTTCACACTGTATAGCAATATAGACGCCTCATAATACCCTTCAATGGTCATGCACATCTGCTAAAAGTGCATTCTATCTGTAGGGCGTACAGATAACACTGCAATCGGACACCATTACACCGCTGTACATGTGTCAGGACACCATTGTGTCAAACATGTATGCATGTCAATGCACACGTCAGCAGATTACGTGTCATACTACATGTTAATGTCAAGGACATATGCCTCACATCAGCCATGTGTACTGTTAACCTGTGCCGGTCCACATGGTGTATCACAGGGATGCATGGCTTCTGCTATGACACATGCTTGCTGTTGTGTGCAGCCCAGGGATGTATAACTACCACTATTAATGTCTGAGCTGTATGCCGTCTGCTGTATCACATGCATGTTGCATGCCTTCTGTCAAATCACATGCATGGTGTGTGTGTGTGTGTGTGTGTGTGTGTGTGTGTGTGTGTGTGTGTGTGTGTGTGTGTGTGTGTGTGTGTGTGTCTGTGTGTCTGTGTGTGTGTGTGTCTGTGCCTGTGTGTGTGTGTGCGCCTGTGTGTGTGCATCTGTGTGTGTGTGTGTGTGTGTGTGTGTGTGTGTGTGTGTGTGTGTGTGTGTGTGTGTGTGTGCATCTGGGTGTCTGTGTGTGCGTCTATGTGTGCGTTTCTATTGTAATGTAGAGTCTTTGTTTGCCTTCACAGGTGATGTAGGTGCGTTACCCTCCTGCGGTCCAACTGATGTTAGTGTCCCCACAGACTCTAGCAGTGATGATGAACATATGTTTGAGGTACAGGTAGGGTTGTCAGGGGCTGAATCTGTGCCATTGGTTGCCATTCCACCTATATCCCCCTCTTCCCTGCACGCAGTTCTCATGCCAACACATACCCCATCACCAGTGGCCATAGAGGAAGGACAGTTAGCGTGTGTTAGCTTGGAAGAGGAACGTGTGGTGGCTACAGAAGGTGTGTCTTCACACCATGGTGTCAGTCAAATGACTGCAGATGTGCCACACAGGCATGTGCCCAGTGCTACTCATAGGAGGACCTCTGGCCGACATACACCTGCAGGATAGAGCTCAGCAGCTGGAGTCACCAGACGCATGTTTCAGACTGTAATGGCAGGAAAGGCATGTGCTGAATGGCAGAAGAGAGAAGGGGAGAGGCTTCAGAGGGCTGCTATCCATTCTTTAAATGACAACATCCAGACACTGGCAAATGTTCAACAGCAGATTGCGGAAGTGTTGGATAGACGATTGGGTGACATGGTTGGAATCCTTGACCGTGGCATGACAATCCGCAAGCATGAGCTGTTTGTGCCAGAACATCTGGTAGGAGTGAGGCATTGGCCACGTGGATGTAGGCCAGCTACACCACCTGGTGCAGGTCTACGTGAATGAGCTACCTCACATACCCACTCCCATAGTGCCGGTAGCAGCAGCAGTGCAGCTGGTGCTGCGCTGTCCACACCAGGACACAGCAGGCCACATGGACATGGCCCTGGATGGTCCCAGTGGGGACACGGTTCCAGTGGACATGTGTCATCGTACAGTACCCGATTTGTACCTCTGTCTGGTAGTGCCCGTGCAACCCCTGGCAGGCATGGCCATGGCCGGACACAGTGAGCTGTAAATCCTGGTCTGTACAATCTGGAGCTGTCAATAATACCCCTGTGTAGGCTGGACACATGGCAGAACTGTGTGCACACATACACGCACACACCAGAAACATCTGTAGGGCACCGCAACACTCACATGCATAACAACCACACATGGCCAATTAGATCACAGGCCCTAACCCACACACATGATGTCATCCACTGGTGCAACCTAGGCCCCTGGCAAACATTATCACCTTGTGCATATGATGATGCCTGTGCCACATCCCTGTCATCCACACTATCGGTGCAGGGACATGCTCATATGGTCTGATGCACAGGGTGAACAGAATAGGGAGATAAGTGTATATTACAATTGTTGTGTACTGTTGACATGCAGCAGACATACCATGTAGTACAGGTTTAGAATGCATTGTTTTATGTTCACAGTATGTGTCTTGGTAACAACAGTAACAACATGTTGGTAATGATGCCCTGCTTCCCTCCTTAAGGTCTAATTGCATGTGCCATTAAGTAACAGTGTTTGCAGTTAGAATGCATTGTTTTATGTTCACAGTATGTGTCTTGGTAACAACAGTAACAGCATGTTGGTAATGATGCCCTGCTTCCCTCCTTAAGGTCTAATTGCATGTGCCATTAAGTACCAGTGTTTGCAGTTTCCCATGTGTAAATGTGGAGTACTCACAGGCATGTATGGCAATACCAGCATGCTATACATAGCCTCAACCTCACTGTTAGAAAGGCTGACATTCCAAAGATGTCTATACATCTACTGATCCAGGAGCATGTGAGCTGTGTACTAAGCTACAGTGGCTAGAGATGTGACATCCATACTGGGTGACATCACAGGTACAGTTACATGGTGCGAGGGGTTTACACAGCGGTCTATCTGATGTCAAGGGTAGAGGCCAGTTGATAGCATGAGGCCTCACTGTGTAGCAGTAATACACATTCATATTACAGGATGAGAACACACAACTACACACAGACACACACAGACACACACAGGTATTCGCACACATGTATTTAGACACAGTAACACGCCCACACTCATGGGGTCAATGACAATATAACACACACACTTGATAGTGTTGAGGTGAGGACCCCTGCCTATGTTGTATTCACCATTACAGTACTGTGCACCGACATGACGCGACACAGAGAATGAACATGTACAGGCAGTCAGTAATGCCTAAGACCAACGGCATCAACAGGGTAGTAGATTGCATCACCTGGAGGGGTTAGGGTCCTATCTGTTCACTATGGTAGCATACATCCTCACTCCATGCACCAGACAGCCATACATACCTACACACACACACTGTGGAGTCCACAGTTGAATTCACCTATGTCATGCACATACAAATAGCTAACATGTGTGTGATAAACACACCACCCCCTGCCTATGTCTTGCTTTCTACACTGCAGTATGTACAGATTTCTACAACAATGTACAGGGGTGTGTAACAATTGGGGTGTATTCCCCACCATACATGGCATATATGGACACACAAGCAAACACACATGGCATAACTGTGAATCAAACCCCTGCTATCTTATGATACGTCTGACAGACATGCAGCAGTATTGCCCGCATTACAATGTGCACCGACGCTACCTTCGGCAATTGTGCTGCTATATGCACACGGGAGGACTTAAGTGTTACAGGTGTCAAGTGATTTACAGTCAGCGGCACCTTGACCGCTGTGTAGGTTGTATGTCTTCAATTAACAAAAACATAGCTTAGTGTTTGCACATGTTATGGTAGGATGGCTTGTGACACACCTGTGAGCTGTCTTCAGCAAACATCCATCTGCAAAGTTGGCCAACCACTTTATGTACACACATCCATCCATACCTGATGTACATCTTACCGTACTGTCAGTATTTCACCATATACAGGTGTCAATGATGGGGCTGCATTGCAACTGCATGTTGTAGTAAGACACAGATGAACTGCAAACACGCATGGTAGCTGAATGTACACCACTACATGTACATGTGTGTAGGTCCTACATTCCTGTCATGTAGTCATGTTTGTATGCATTGCAATTGGTGGACATGTGTGATGACATACATGACACATGGACTGTTGTATGATATGATAGTTGTCATGGGTAACCAGTACAAAGGGAATGTTAACTCAGTCAACATTGCTATTTACACCTTATGTACTGTTAGCATTCAACAGCCATGGACCTACCTTCCATGTGCATGTGTGTAATTGCTGTAGCCACTTGTCTGCACGAAGGACAGCAAAAGCTATGCTATGTCCATATACGTTTTGTGTGTGTGTGTGTGTGGGGGGCATGTACTTATCCATGGCAGGTACATGTATGTCATATCCAAACACGAGTGTGTTTACTGGTGTACAGCAACAGTTATCTGTTACAGCTGTATATGACCCAGAGCCCCTGTTATGTGTATAGCCAACCTGGTTATGAACAGTGGTATCATTGCATTGCATAACACATGATGGAACCTTGTCAGTACATGGGTAGTCTGCACAGTTGCTGTAGAGCTAGGTACAGTCCACTGGTTATGAGTAACATGGTGTTGTACTAATGTATGGATATATGTTGCTGGTCCAAGGACATGGTGATGTCTGAGGGCTACATCTTAGAATGCGGCATTTGACACTGTGCTCTGCACCTGACACATCTGTGATGGCTTTTGAGAGTGTACTGGTCAGTACATGTGAGTGGCCTTCATGTACGTGGGGACACTACTACCTGGAGCGGTCCGTAACGGTGTTATGGCCCACATGTCTGTATCTGAGGTATACGGTGGTAGTGCTATTGTGCACAACTGAGCCTTATGCCAGGTGTTCCTCACTGCACAGATGTCAGTATTCCCCATTGTTGGATCTAGATTGGCAGCTGTGATTATGAACGCTACACATCTAGCACTGTTTAACATACACATACAATGCAGTTGTCCTCTAGGTGGCAGGGTGTTTACCTGGTCTCAGGATATTCGTCTTTGAATGGTACTATATGTGTGAAGTAGCCACTCCTGGTAGGACATCACCACGGGTGGTATTAGTGTGCCAGGTTTACACTGGTACAGCTAAGGTGATGGACAGCAGCAGACATTGTGTAGAAGACCAGTGTCAGATATATGTAGTGCAGCGTTCATGCTAACAATGATGACTATCGACATACTGTGCCCTTCCGTGTTTAGAATCAGGGTGCATACAAGACAGCCCTTCACTGCTAAGTGTGTGAGCATGCCCAGTATGCCGTTGTGTAGATGGACACATAGTGTATTCCAAACAGACGTGTGCTACTAAGTGTGTGAGCATGCCCAGTGACACCTTGTGTTAGTTATGTGCCTCTATGTGTATGGGCATGACCATTGTAATCCTGTATAGCGATAGTGGTCATCCAGGCAACAGATGGCCATACCCCACTTCGGGATGGATTCCTACATTGAACACACTGGTTCACAGAAATGTACACCATAACTGCCAGCATCCATGTTGATGTCCGCATTCCTAGAAGGTCATATTGACTGTCTTGAAAGGTGTATTGTCTGTGGTGTATCTCATATCTATGTAGTGTTGTAATAGTGGTCCGTAGATAGGCAGTTGTCCTGCTCACACCACTGGCATGTGTATGTCTCCATCTGCCTTGGGATAGTAATATGCTTTTAGACTGCTCACTCTCCATACAATCCCTATCGGCGTCTTTTCCATTGCTGATGATGTCACCCACCTAGAAGTATGCCTCTGGGAGTGTTGTACTCCAGTAATCTCGGTAGTGCATTCTGTAACTGCATAATGCTGTAGTGTGATAAGGTAGTTAGGTCTATGTTCTAATCCCAGCCCTGCTAAGTGTGTGTGTGTTTCCAGCTGCCTGGGGACAGAGTAATGCTTTTAGACTGCTCACTCTCCATACAATCCTTATCGGCATCTTTTCCATTGCTGATGATGTCACCCACCTAGAAGTATGCCTCTGGGAGTACTGTGCTCCAATAATCTCGGTAGCGTGTTCTGTAATTGTGTAATGCTGTAGTGTGATAAGGTAATTAGGTCTATGTTCTAATCCCAACCCTGCTACGTGTGTGTGTGTTTCCAGCTGCGTGGGGACAGAGTAATGCTTTTAGACTGTATCAGCGTCTTTTCCATTGCTGATGATGTCACCCACCTAGAAGTATGCCTCTGGGAGTGCTGTGCGCCAGTAATCTCGGTAGCACATTCTGTAACTGCGTAATGCTGTAGTGTGATAAAGTAATGGGGCCTATGTTCTAATCCCAACCCTGCCAAGTGTGTGTTTCCAGCTGCCTGGGGACAGAATAATGCTTTTAGACTGCTCACTCTCCATAAAATTCCTATTGGTGTCTTTTCCATTGCTGATGATGTCACCCACCTAGATGTATGCCTCTGGGAGTGCTGTGCTCCAGTAATCTTGGTAGTGCATTCTGTAACTGTGTAATGCTGTAGTATGATAAGATAGTTAGGTCTGTGTTCTATTCCCAGCCCTGCCAAGTGTGTGTGTGTGTTTTTGTGTGTTTCCAGCTGCCTGGGGCAGAGTAATGCTTTTAGACTGCTCACTCTCCATACAATCCCTATCGGTGTCTTTGCCTTTGCTGATGATGTCACCTACCTAGAAGTATGCCTCTGGGAGTGCTGTGCTCCAGTAATCTTGGTAGTGGGTTCTGTAACTGCGTAATGCTGTAGTGTGATAAGGTAGTTAGGTCAATGTTCAAATCCCAGCCCTGCCAAGTGTGTGTGTGCATGTTTCCAGCTGCTTGGGGACAGAGTAATGCTTTTAGACTGTATCGGCGTCTTTTCCATTGCTGATGATGTCACCCACCTAGAAGTATGCCTCTGGGAGTGCTGTGCTCCAGTAATCTCGGTAGCACATTCTGTAACTGCATAATGCTGTAGTGCGACAAGGTAATGAGGTCAATGTTCTAATCCCAGCCCTGCCAAGTGAGTGTGTGTTTCCAGCTGCCAGAGAACAGAGTAATGCTTTTAGACTGCTCACTCTCCATACAATCCCTATCAGCGTCTTTGCCTTTCCTGACGATGTCACCCACCTAGAAGTATGCCTCTGGGACTGTTGTACTCTAGTAATCTCGGTAGCGTGTTCTGTAACTGCGTAATGCTCTAGTGTGATAAGGTAGTTAGGTCTATGTTCTAATCCCAGCCCTGCCAAATGTGTGTTTCTAGCTGCCTGGGGACAGAGTAATGCTTTTAGACTGCTCACTCTCCATACAATCCCTATCGGCGTCTTTGCCTTTGCTGATGATATCACCCACCTAGAAGTATGTCTCTGGGAGTGCTGTGATCCAGTAATCTTTGTAGCATGTTCTATAACTACATAATGCTGTAGTGTGATAGAATAGACAGGTAGGTGCTCTATTCCAAGGCATGACAGGTGTGTGTGTTTGGCAGTCATATCCTATATGTTGGAATCTGTGAGTGGCTATCTCCAGGATGTGTTGAGTGTGTTTAGTTGCTTTCCTATATAGTGTTGACAAATGTCATGATCACCCAAGAGACTGGGTTGGCAAGACATACACATACATCCGCCAATAGGTCTGGTGAGTAAATGTCAGCAGCCCTACTCTTACCCTTAATACAGTTTGACCTGTGTGACACAACAAAACACACTTTCCTTGATAGTAACACCACTACATAATGCAGGTGACACATGTGGTTTCCTTTTCATTCTTGTCTAATGCTTTGGTGTCATGTCAAAAAACGCTGAGAGAAGAAGGGAGCCACTTTTGAGATTTTAAGTATTTTTTCTCTGTTTATTTGCTAAGTTTTTCTGCATAGCTGCCTAGCTTGAGCATTTTCTGGCTTGTTAAACTTGATTTCTGTATTAGTAGCTGTATTTAGAGCACAACCAAAAGCTGTTTGCTGAATTTCCTGTTTGCACTTAATTTTAAATTGTTTTTTTCTTAAAACTTGCATATTTTCTGTCCTTGACCTAGCACTCTTGTGTGGGGTCATTTACTGCACTGTTATAACTTGATATTACTTGTGAACCTCTGCTATCTCTGTAAAAAAACAAAAAAAAATCTTGCTTTTTTCCCACTTTTCTGAGAGTTAAAAAAGTTCAGTTACAGGCTTGCTGTTCCTGAACTGTTTGAAAGTTTCTGTGTGGCCATTTTTGCTTGGGCTGAAGGAGGGTCTCTCTGTTGATCAGTGGCAGTGAATAACATTGAGCAGCTTCCCTGCCCCCCGTAGAGGTGGTTACTGACTTGAAACTGTAGTTTTATTGGCCACTAGGGGTCATTTCCAAAACTCCTTCATCTTCCTCTCTTAAAACCTAGTTGCCTCGTGGTTTGGGCGTCTTTTCAGGCTTGTTGGCTGTTGGTGAAGCACCCTCCAAGAGGAAAAAACGCTGAGAGAAAAAGGGAGCCACTTTTGAGATTTTAAGTATTTTTTCTCTGTTTATTTGCTAAGTTTTTCTGCATAGCTGCCTAGCTTGAGCATTTTCTGGCTTGTTAAACTTGATTTCTGTATTAGTAGCCGTATTTAGAGCACAACCAAAAGCTGTTGGCTAAATTTCCTGTTTGCACTTAATTTTAAATCGTTTTTTTCTTAAAACTTGCATATTTTCTGTCCTTGACCTAGCACTCTTGTGTGGGGTCATTTACTGCACTGTTATAACTTGATATTACTTGTGAACCTCTGCTATCTCTGTAAAAAACAAACAAAAAAAAATCTTGCTTTTTTCCCACTTTTCTGAGAGTTAAAAAAGTTCAGTTACAGGCTTGCTGTTCCTGAACTGTTTGAAAGTTTCTGTGAGGCCATTTTGCTTGGGCTGAAGGAGGGTCTCTGTTGATCAGTGGCAGTGAATAACATTGAGCAGCTTCCTGCCCCGTGAGAGGTGGTTACTGACTTGAAACTGTAGTTTTCTTGTCCGTTTGGGTTCTATTCCTGCTTCTTTCCAGCCCTTGCTATCAAGCACGCTTTAACGTGCTTTAGCGTGATTTAGTGCGGAGTTGCCACTAGAGCAGCATCGGGCAGCGCCGGTTAAACAAGGTTAAACTCTTTCTGGCTCCAGAAAGTCTGTTCTTCAATTTTTTAGAACTGCTCTGTTAGGAACCTAAACAGTTTACACCTTCACTAAAAAGTGCAGCACTTGTTCCAAATAGCTTTTTCTTCTCAAAAAGCTCAGCACTTGTCTTATAAGCATATCCCTTGTCTTATAAGCATTCTCTTTGCAGGTCAAGCACTCCTATATTATACAAATCTCTCACTAGCAAAACCCCCCAGGAGTGCCCACTTCTCTGCTAAGCCCACTACTTTTCTGTCTCATACCAACTCATAATTCTTTCTAGCATGTCGAAGGGTCAGATGCTGGCGTCCTCTCCTGCCCAGTTGGTGAATCTGGGAATTCTGAGACAATGTTACAATTGCCTCATGTACACAGACAACCCTCTCCTCCTCCCACGTAACACTAACACTTGTGAGAGATGCAGCTATTTAGCCAGACTGGAGGCTGAGCTCTCTCAACTCAGGACTGGCAAGACCAGGCAGGAGGAGAAGGCGACTACACACACCACAATACCAGTCTCACATAACTCAACCACACCACTGAATCAAACACATAAACACACTAAGACATACTCGGAGGCTCTGAGTAAAATTTACCTAAACAGCAGAGGCCTCCAAAGCAGACACCCAAGCAACTGCAAACTCAATACACCACACAAACAACACATAAACAACAAAATCAGTGTGCAAAGCAGTCACTGCCCTTAAGGCCAAATACAACACCAAACATACTTGTCATAGGTGACTCCATAGTCAGACACACTGACGTCCAGCTCACCAGACTGAGTAAGGAGAAGGTCACAGTAAGCTGCCTGTCGGGCGCTAGAATCCGTCACATAACGCAAGCACTCAGGTCTCTCAACAGCAGGTACAAGTACGACTCAGTCATTGTCCACGCTGGTGTCATCGACCTGAGGCACTCCTTGGACTACATGAAAAGAGACATTGAGGAGCTCTCTGATTATGTAGCCCAGGCAGGTATGACCCTGACCTTGAGCAGTATCCTACCTTCACAATGATGCCACAATACAGTGATAAGATGATCAGCTTTAATAATTGGCTTAAATTCTGGTGTCATTCAAAGGGGATCCAATGTCTGTCTGCCTGGGATGACATGCTGGACAAGCCACGCTGCTTCACAAGGGACGGCTTGCACCTGTCACCCCAGGCTTCGGATATTGGCAAAGGCTCTTGCCACCCCATAGTGCCTTTTTAGGCAAGGCTCAAATTCTAAACCTACCACCCTAGAACACAAAAAGGAAAAAACTAAGGGTAATGCTGCTCAATGCCAGAAGTCTCAATCTCAAGATGCACACTCGAGGCCCTTTTCAGTATGGAGAACATCGATGTCTGTGCTGTGACAGAAACCTGGTTCAAGGCTCCTGAGAGCACCCCAGCACTATCAGGTTTCACCTCATATCATGCGTTCTGGCCCCAAAATCCAGACAACACCAAGAAAGGAGGGGGGTGTCCATATTCATAAAGGACACCCACACCTCAAGGTTGGTGGCAACGCATGATGCATCGGAGACCATCTAGGTGCAATTAACCATAGGCAAGACTGCTCTGCAATTTGTAGCATGTTACAGGCCACCCTCTCAAACTCAGGAACCTCACATGGCCTTCCTGAAAACATTGGAGGGGATAAATGTATCTCCAAACACCATCATACTAGGTGACTTCAACTACCCTAATATAGACTGGGAACACTACTCAAGCCCAAACACTCTAGCCCAAAGGTTCCTGGAGTTCATAAACTCAAATGCCATGGAACAACTAGTCACCATCCCCACAAGAGGAGAAAACATACTTGATCTCATCATCACGAACATAGGATCACAATGTTCAACACTGGAAGTATACCCCTCACTGGTGAGATCAGATCATAAACTAATCTCGCTGGAGGTCCTCATCCCGCCCCCACCTGAAATAAACAAGACCACAGTGAAAAACTTCTCAAAAGCCGACTTCACACTTCTAAAAACTAGTGTGGTCTCCTTTAAGGCCCCTGAGCCAGTGGTAAACATTACTCAAACCGCTGAATCACTTACAAATGCCTTCTACCAGCACCTACAGGACTGCATGGATCAGGCAATCCCAAACAAAACTAAGACTCTTTGTATCAAAGGCAAGCATCCAGTCTGGTGGACCCCAGCCATAAACAAGCTCTACAACAAAAGGAGGAAGCTACTACAAGATAAAGCAAAATCCTTGAAAGGTAAGACACCTTTGATCATTATAAGTAAAAAACTAAGAGCTCTCATAAAATCATCCAAGGCAAATTTTGAGAGAAAAATCGCCAAGGACTCAAAAGACAATCATAAGGCCTTCTTTAGCTATGTTAGAAACCTAGGAGGAAACTCCCAAATATGCTCAGAATTAGTTCAAAATGATGTGAAGATTACTGAACCTACACACATTGCCAACATACTGGCTGACAGGTTCAGTGCAAACTTCTCACCCCCCTCCCCCCCAAAAGGAGAGATATCGATACCAGAGGATTGTAGCCCCCCAAACATCTCCAACGCCCAGGTGAGAACTGCTCTCTCCAAGGCAAAAACACAGCATCCATGGGACCGGATGGTGTCCCCGGCTGTGTGCTCCACGAACTCAATGAGGAATTAAACCCGCAGTTAGGACAGCTGTTTAATCTTAGCCTCACCTCAGGATACGTACCCAAGGAGTGGCGCACGGTGACTGTGGTCCCACTTCACAAGGCGGTGCCTCCACCGACCCTGGAAATTACCGTCCCATTAGCTTGACAAGCCTTATCTGCAAAGCCATGGAGAGGATCATAATGGAACTCATAAATAAAGACATAGGGAACTTGCAGACTTTGGATCCAACCCAGTTTGGCTTTGTCAAAGGCAGATCATGCCTTTTAAACTTGGTTGACTTTTTCGAGACAGTCACCAAGGCCATTGATGAGGAAAGGCAGTCCATACAGCCTACCTCGACCTGGCAAAGGCCTTGACACAATACCCCACTCAGGTATCATCAAAAACTCATCAGCTTGAATGTAAACCCATACATCACAAGATGGGTTGCAAACTGGCTAAGTGACAGAACCCACAGGGTCAGAGTTGCTGGAGCCATGTCAGACTCAAAGCCTGTCACAAGTGGTGTCCCACAGGGCTCAGTCCTGGGTCCACTCTTGTTTGGCATCTACTTTTCTGAAGTACAAGCAAACACAGGAGGGTTATGGCTGACAAAGTTTGCAGATGACTGCAAACTGGCCATAGTCGAAAACACATCTGACACAGATATCCTTCAGAAGGGCCTCAC
Organism: Protopterus annectens; assembly: GCF_019279795.1. NCBI lineage: Eukaryota > Metazoa > Chordata > Ceratodontiformes > Protopteridae > Protopterus > Protopterus annectens. The sequence goes on along the minus strand of NC_056738.1, from coordinate 287,943,451 downwards.
AGAAATGGATAACTGGTGCCAGAGCCATGGCCTAAAGTTAAACGCCAAGAAATGCATAGTCATACCCTTCAGGAAAACAAGGTTACCCCTAGCTACCATATAGGTGGCAATCCACTGAGCACAGAAGAAGTCATCAGGGATCTGGGGACCCAGGTTGACAGTAGCCTTTCGTTTGACACTCATGTTGCTAAAGTAGTTAGGAAAACCTTCTACATTGTCCACCTGATCATGAAGGGATTCACATCTAGATCAAGGGAGGTCATCGTCCCCCTGTACTCATCACTCATTAGACCTATGATTGAGTACAATGCCCCATTCAGAATGTATCTGACCCAACACCTGCAGCAGCTGGAAAGGCCCCAAAAGTTCCTCACCAAAAGGATAAAGGGTCTCAAAAATATGTCTTATGCTGCCCGACTGAAAGAACTCCAGCTGTATTCAGTCTCATACCGCTTGCTCAGAGGTGACCTGTGCCTGACATATAAGGCCATGTCAAACCCAGATTTGATGAATATGCTTCACCTCAAAAAATCTAGATCCCTCAGAACCACAAGGGCGGGAGACTTAAACCTTGACACGGTAATTAATAGAACGTGCTGGAGGGACAGATTCATCACCCAGAGACTCCCTATGCTGTGGAACAAAATCCCGGTACATGTGAGGCAGAGCACCTCGCTGGCCTTGTTCAAGAGGAATCTTGACCAATGGATGGGAGATCGCAGATATACCCCAGGGATTACTTCAGTGTCACTGCTTGACAGAGGCACAGCAAAATAATAGGCATAGTTTTATTCAAACTAAAGGGGTGGCGAAAGCCACATAACTATGGGCTAGGCTTATAAATGCCCTTGGGTAGATAGCCTAGTATGAACCTATGAACCTATGAACCTATGTGGTCCACTGTTGTGATATAAATTCTATATCTACGTATGTGTGTGTGTGTGTATATATATATATATATATATATATATATATATATATATATATATATATATATATATGTGGACATTAGCACACATAAATCTACATGATGGAATACATGTCCTATACTACTGAATGTCTGTGCTGAATGATCTGTACATGATCACCTCAGATGTATGTATATCTGCCATGGCTTAGTGGTAAAGCATATTGTCTGTGGTGTACAGGGTTCTGGGTTCTAGTCATGTAGAGACTGGTTATTTTGTTGCTGGGAGTAACAAGGGACATCAAATACGGTGATAGTAAGGCACCTTTAACCAGCTGTGTGGGGATCTGAGTGACAGTAAGCAGTGGTTATTATTTTGGAGGATCAGTATGTGTCATATAACTATGCATTAGAAAACAATGCTATGCAAATGAGGTTAAAAATAGTGAATCCCGTTTATCCCCAGGGTGTGATGCAGATCCCAAGAGTCTATGTGTATAGATATCCGGGTGCAGGACTCGAATATAGGTGAAAGCATGGGGGGGTGTCAGGCATACTGTACGTACATTGGAGCCCTGTGCCTCGGGATTGCTCCTGCCTTAGCATGCCTCAGCTAGGGGTGTGTCTATACCTGTCTAGTGAAACTGGGAGGGACAACAGCAGTAGTGGAGTAGTCAAGGTGAACAAGCTGCGCAAACAGGTGATAATTAGCACAATCAGCAGATTACATGCCCAGCCCGGACCAGAACACTACGGTAAAGTGACCAAGCACCCTACACACAGGTTTCTTCCACACTCTACACCACCGGTGTATACATGCGGGGACATTTCTCGACTTAATCCAACCAAATGAGAAGGGCTGCAGCAGGCAACATAGACCAACATGTGCAGGAGGCTGAGGGTGGTGAGGATGTGAATGCTACCGAACAACCCTTAGTGAGGAGACAGAAGACTTTACAGACCCAGGGTAACCTAACAGGGGCTACATGAGCTGGAGATAGTGGAGCACTATAGGTTCATAGGTTCATAGGTTGGTACTAGGCTATCAGCCCTAGGGCCTATACAAGCCTAGCCATAACAATCCCCTGGCTATTTCTTCCCACATTATTTACTTTCCTGGACCCCTGTCTAGCAGGGTGACTGACGTGATCCCTGGGGTGAATTTCCTTTCTCCCATCCAGTCGTCAAGATTCCTCTTGAAGAGGTCCAAAGAGGCACTCTGCTTGACATGTATGGGCAATCTATTCCAGAGTCTGGGGAGTCTCTGGGTCAGGAACCTATCCCTCCAGCATGTTTTGTTTATTGTGATGACAAGGTTTAGATCCCTGGAGCGTGTAGCTCTGAGGGATTGGGATTTCTTTAAGTGTAGCATGTCCAACAGCTCTGGGTTTGACATGGCCTTGTATGTTAAGCAGAGATCGCCTCTGAGTAGACGATATGCAACAGAGTATAGCTGGAGTTTTTTAAGGCGGTCAGCATAGGGCATCTGCTTTAGGCCTGTGATTCTTTTAGTGATTTATTTCTGAGGCCTTTCCAGTTGTTGCAGATGTCTTGAGAGGTACATACCAAATGGGGCATTGTATTCTATAATGGGTCTAATGAGGGATGAGTACAGTGGGACAATGACCTCCTTTTTTCTGGATGAAAAGCCCTTCGTGATGGGGTGTGCCACATAGAAGGATTTCCTGACTGTTGTGGTGATGTGGTTATCGAAGGTGAGACCACTGTCCACCTGTGTCCCTAAGTCTCTTATCACACTTTCTGTGTTTAGTGTACTGCCACCTATATGGTAATTCATGGATACATGTTTTTTCCCAAAGGGGATAACAATACATTTCTTGGCATTGAGCTTGAGCCCATGGCTCTGGCACCAAGCATCTGTTTCTGTAAGGCCCTTTTGTAGAGTATCCACATCATTTGGGGATTCAATAATGGCTCCCAGTTTGCAGTCATCTGCAAACTTTGTTAGCCAGAGTCCCTTAGTGTTGACCTGTACTTCAGAGAAGTAGATGCCAAACAAGAGCAGCTCCAGGACTGAACCCTGAGGTACTCCACTTGTCACTTGTCTGGAGCTGGATTTGGAGTCGGCTACTTTTACAGTGTGGGTTCTATCAGTAAGCCATTTAGCAACCCATTGGGTGACATAGGGATTAATACCCAACTTAGTAAGTTTATCTATGATTCCAGAGTGGGGGATGGTGTCAAAGGCCTTGGCAAGGTCTAGATAGGCTGTATGGACCACCTTACCCTTGTCCATGGCTCTGGAGACTGATTCAAAGAAGTCAATCAGGTTCAGGAGACAAGATCGGCCCTTCACAAACCCAAACTGGGTGGGGTCCAGTGTTTGAAGGTTGCCAATGTCTTTGTTTATAAGTTCCATGATAATACGCTATGGGATGGACAGAGACCTCCTACAGCAGCTTGTTGAGCTGTGCCGGCCACACCTGACACATCGAACAGGCCAAGGGAAACCCATCCTAGTGGATACCATGGTATATGTAGGCCTAGGTATAGTAGCCACAGGTACCTCCCAAAGCACAACTGGGGATATCATGGGGATCTCACAGGCATCTGCATCCAGAGTATTGCACCAGTTCCCAGATGCTTTGTCACCACATGCCAGTGAGCACGTACATGTCCTCAACACACATGAGATGTTGACCAGCAATATGTGTCTCCTCCACCAAATGGCAGACTACCCTGGGGTACTGTGTGCTATAGCCTGCATACACGTATGCATCAAAGCACCACCTGGTGAGTGGGGTAGGGCCTACATTAACCGCAGGGGTATACCCTCCAAAAGCTAGGTTGTATGCGATGGCCAGGGCATTATACTGAATGTGTGTGCTGGCTGCCCTGGAAGCTATGACGATTCCAATATATGGCATCTGACGCAGCTGTACCACACCTTTGCCAATATGGACATCCCCTAAAGTCACCTAGTGGGGGATGCTGGGTAACCACTGGAGTTGTGGCTTATGACACCCATCAGCAATGCACACACACCTGAACAACTAAACCATAATGAGGCACACGCACAGGCAAGACATATAATTGAGCATGTGTTTGGGATGCTCAAGTCACGGTTCTGGTGTCTGGACACATCCGGTGGAGCCTTGCAGTATTCACCAGCTACATGCGCCCAGATTGTTATGGTATGTGCTATGCTACACAATATGATCCTGCAGAAACAGTTGCAGCAGGAACAGCATGGGGCAGGGCCACACAGTCCCCCCACCAATGCCAAGGTCCATACAGGCACACTGTGACTTGGAGGAGGAACTACCTGAGTTGGACCCAGTAGGCAAAAGGAGGCATGCACAGTATGACCTGCCCTTGGCAAAGATGCAATGGATGGCATATACACCGACACAGTAGGTACCCAGAGAATTTCACCCTCTCTGACTCGCACAGACAGTAAAAGGGATGCCAAACATGACACTACCTGTGCTCCACCATGTATAGGAAGTGCACTGTGTGCATCCGACATAGGCAGCCCTCCAGCACCATCCTCAGGTCTGGCACACCCCCAAGGTAAGTCAATCAACCTACCAATTGGCAGTTGTATTAGAATGTGTTTTTACCTGTAGCTATGGTATGGATGTGATCATACAAGGGAATTTGGTGGCCGACTGTTAGGACAGCAGACAGTACACATCCATAGTGGCACCATGACATCTGTAGCACATACCGGCATCATAATAGTAGCCAGTAGTACACAGGGTGTCCTAACCCACTGCAGGTTATGGGCTGAACATCATGTGTGTCCATACAGCCCACACAAGTCTCATACAGCTGGACAGGTGTAGACCAATACAGACAAATGCTATACAATGGCCTGTGGATATGCCCAATGGATGACCCCAACCCCCACAGACACACACACAGACTACAGCAGGCTAGGCAGTTGGATGTAGGTTGTGAAGGCTAGGACGTCTGAAACCACTATGCTGGTAATTAAAGCTAGGATCTGAAGTACACTGGTATGCCTGTAGCCAGCAAATTAGGTAGGTCCACACACTGAAATGGAGTACCTGGCATAACAGTACAGTTGTAGCAAAAGTGTACAACTGTCAGCTGTACCCCCCCCCTTCCAATGTACACATGTGAAAGTCATGTGCGCCACCCCTGGTCCTGTGTAGGAATGTGGATACAGTTGGATGTCCACCCATGCTGTACAGAAATGTAGCAACAGTCAATGCCACATGACCATTGGCTACCCTGCAGACACAGCATGCCACCTGTCAGTGTACAACACAGAGTTCGGCATCACAGTACTGACTACTTGGACATGTGACATATGTGATCCAGTTGACCATACTGGGCATGCTCAAACCCATGAAGGTATGACGGTAATGTCAGTCGACAACATGCGTAATGATCATACTGGGCATGCTTACACACTTAAACACAAGACGGCCAGGTTTGCAAACACCAGTGGTCCGTACATATCTGCCAGTACATTGCTATACTGTTGGATGACTGTGCTGTATGGTATGTGTGTGGTACTGTCTATTGTCTGTATATATGCCATGGTGTATTGGTAATTCAAATCAGCTGTGTGCGCAGGGTGTTGCTACCAACACTTGCAAAGGACAGTTCTTTGTTTGCGGTCAGAACAAGCCCTTTGGATACGGAGTGGGTAAGGCACACTCCAGCAGGTGGGGGTGGTTGTGTGTGGGTTTGTATGGTGTTAAGCACTGCTGACCTCTGGTTACAGCTCATTATACTTGTTTAGACTCCACATTTCTTTAACAGTGCAATATTCACATACTGGTAGACAAACACGCTTACACCCGCTCGCTGCCTCACTTGCATGTGCACCGACATTGGTGCTTGCATTTGTCAATCACGCTAGGTGGGCGCAATCCCTTGTGATGCCTATTCCATTGGACTACATGATTACAGTATCGGGTATGGCTGACCATTATGAGACGGCAGGCGTTCGACTGTACGGAATCGGCGGCCTGTCCAGTGACATAATCATATTATATGCATGCTCCTCATACACTCTGCTCCCATCTGGCTGATACATGTGAACTGATAATCTGAAATGCAGACATGTAAATGTGTTTTGGGAAATGCATCTTTCTGCTGGGTCATGCTACTGCTTACCTATTGTAGGTTTTCCACCTTTTAAATTGGCCAAAGTGAGACTTTAGGAGTAACACCTTTCCCACTTTGCATGGGACAGTCCCTCGTTAGGCATATGTGTCATGCGAGAATAATCTAGTCATAGCAAAAGTCCTGATTAGAGGACAATATTATATTCTACGTTTCTCTAATAGATGCATGTAACGGTTATTGTATAAATGACACTTCGATATGTTATGTGAAGTAGCATAAGCAACTTGACCGCTGCTAGACTAAGCTTTGATTTGTGCTAATATGTATATTTCTATACTATGCATGGCTGTAGGTATGTTCTGACCTGGTACGTCTGACATTTCTACAGAGCAGGTCCCACTTTGGTCATTTGGAAAGGTGGCAGCCCTATAGGACCTATATGTAGAGATGTCAGATTTGGCAAGGCAACACATACCCACAGCCATTAGAAAATTGACTACTTCACCAGTTTGCATAAGTTAAGGTTATTCTTGTAGCATTATAGTTGCTAATACTGTTTCCTATAACATCTAGGTGTTTCAGATACAACAAAATCATTTTATGCAACCACTACAAACAATATATGAACTCTTTTTCCGAAATCACAGGCCATGTGCCGTAACATTCATTTTGCAGGACACAACTGCCCAGGGTGGAGTGTCCCTCCCAAAGGCGAACAGGTGGTATCCCCAAACTATTATGCTATCATCTACCTAAGGTGGTCGGCGGAATATGTGCTTTCCATCACTAGCAGACCTCACATTCGAATGGGGAGAATGAACACTGTATCAGGGACACTACATAACACCCTGAGGGACACATTTAGATGATTGGTTCTATTAACCTGACACATTGACAGTCACAGGGCATATGTATTCATTCATATTTGTCGAGGTACATGCTGTTTATGACTCATACATGTTGTCACTAGTCATTACAAGTATTCCGCCACCTGTCCACCTAATATCACTAGTTCTGGAAGTGTTTAGTTAGGACTGTGTTACATTCTGATTCGTAATCATTGACTTCCATGATAATCGGGTACAAGGCACTGATATAGTCCCTATGTGTTCCCCCAATGGTTTACGGACTATCCAGTAGATGTGCTCTTCAGGTTTGGGAGGTATAGGCATCTGCTATGCCCACATAGGAATATTAATTACTTCCACGGGGTGGGCCTAATACATCTCTACCAACCAACACCTGCACACTTAGGCCCATTATTGCATACCCAAAATTCCCCTTCCTGACACCCCTCTACAGCACTCATGACTCATACTTACTGTGAGCGCAGCTGGGGTATGAACACACCCCTAAACACTGCCCACTCTCCCCGTCTCAGGACACATGTCATACGTTTTGTCAACCCATGTGTTACTACACTTGCACAACCTACTGTTCCGTGTACAGCTACATCCTGCCAATGTCGATTATCACAGGTTCACCTGTATGGTGATTTTTTGGTGTCCTGCAAGGGACCCCGTTATCCATGTTTAAAGTGTAGACCTTGCAGATCTCTCCAACTGGTACTTTCCTGCCAGTGGTTTGGAAAGCAGCGGTGTATTTACTTTTATTGTATGTCTGACCAGCCTAGCTGGGCGGTGTGGGAGGTAAACATTTGTTTCTTGGACCTCCCAGTAACATATGCCCGGTCTGAACATATGTTACCCGTAATTGTTGTAACGTAACCTAGTTATGTACATGTGTATTTCTACAATGACATATATATACATATATATATATATATATATATATATATATATATATATATATATATATGTTTTATATATATATATATATATATATATATATATATATATACATATATATGTGTGTGTGTGTGTGTGTGTGTGTTTTTTGTGTGTATATGTGTATATATGTATATATCAATAAATGTATGTATGTATATATATAGTAGCACTTGTTTCACTAGTACGACGTTATGGACAACGCAAATTCTCAACAGTCGCTACCATGGGTCCTAAGTGCTACCATGGGTCCTGTAAGGGGGAAAATCACTTACCTGGATTGTCGATGTTCTGAACGGTCGATGCTTTAGTGTCGATGAGGTAAGTGTCGATGTTTCGGCTGTCGACGTATTCATAGGAACCCATATATATATATATATATATATATATATATATATATATATATATATATATATATATATATAAGTTACATCTGTACATAACAACATACATTTGCTATGCTGGGAAATGCTTACACCCGCGCAGGCGCACTTGCATATCCTTATTGTGAGTTACATATGCTTACTGTCACTTCTTTGTGCTTACGTGTGCCTTATTCATTATGACAGTACCACTTTGATTGAAGGAATCTGGTTAACGGCCCCATGCAAAACACATGTTCACCTTTACATGTTTAAATGTTGGCTTTACAGCAGAGAGGCATTCATTACACAAGAAAACGATATGTGGTTTAGTCGTACTTGAACCGGGAATGCCTTTACATTAGGCAGATGCTCTAACCACTACACTATTGGTGTTCTGCTTCATTTATATGTATACCCATGGTTCATAGCTACCCTAACATACACCTCATTGCTTCACTTACACAGCAGGCATCCATTCTCCTGCTGGGAAAACCGCAGTACTACACATGCGACATTCCCTATTCCCTACTGCTCTGGACCTGTGCTGCATGTTTACTCACTTCAAGGATATTCAGAACTCCAAAGCTTATAGTCCTGGCACATACGTGTGTTTGATTGTCAGGGTGTTTATGTGGTGATCCGGGTTTAGGATTGTCCAACTGGTGACCGTAACTGCCCTGTACCTGTTCAAATATCAGACGTAGCACATGGACAGAGTTGGTTCCAATTTTAACATTCTACCTGTGTTTACCGACACAGGGGTTTGGGCACCTCTGACCAGATTATTATGTTGGCACTACATAATATAGGGTGGGGGGGGTTCCAGTACATAATACAGGGTGGGGGGGTGTTTCCACTGGTGTTTCCCTTCACATTCATTACGAATGCTTTATTGTGACCATTTCATTCATTCATTCATTCATATCTATATATATATATATATATATATATATATATATATATATATATATATTTATATATCTGTCTGTACATACACCTACATACCTATTTACATTTCCCGTACAGTTGAATATACACCACGCATCCCCACTGCCTTTACCTCCCTGTATCCCATGGATATTATTCTGGACATCACTTCTGACTTCACTATAGGTATTCAATAGTACTGTCAACAAATGTGACGGTTGGTGTACATATGTGTACGGACCTCTGTAACACTCAGGGACTAATTTCAACAGTGACAGGGACAAGGCAATGACAAATCAGGGACAATCACGGACACTTCTACAATATTAGTAATATTAACTTGAAACGTGTTGACAGATTCAGAGCCATATGTATAAATACTTATTTTCTGCAGTTAAAAGCATCTATTACTCTTAATTATTGTCATTAGTCATTCAAGTGTCATTCAACACCTTTCCTCCAAAGGTCACTGGTTTTATGAGTGATTAAGAGGCTGGCCAGTTATTGTGCGAATGCTCTGACCATTGGTAGGGTTGCCACATTTTCATATGTCCAGGATGGGATATATTCTGGACACACCAGATTGTTTAGGACAACACATACCCACAGTCAGTACAGGGTTTAGAACATTCATTATTTTCCTAGATGAGAGTCTATTCCTGTAGCACTTTAGTTGCTTATTCTGTTTCTTGTACAATTTATGTATTTTACATCCAGAAATAACTGTTTTAGGCAACTGTTACATGAAATATGGTACATAGTTATTTCCTACAATCACAGGACATTTGCCATTGTATCATTCTTGGTCAGGACACACCTACCCAAACAGGGACTGTCCCTCACAAAGTGGGACAGGAGGTACCCTGCTTACGTCAGCACCTTAATCACCCTATTTCCAAGTGCCACTATGCGACTGTGTACAGTATATTCTCTCGATAATTCATGTGGGGAGACGTGCATCACGGGCAGGTGTTTGATCACGTGTAGTAGGTTCTGCATGATGGGCAGGAGGATGAGTAGTCTCGTGAACCACTACTGCACATACAACTTGTGTCCAGATGTCTACAGGACTGGACATCGTGTTGTGATACCAAGTCTAATGTTTACTCAGGATACTTATCCCATGAGGGATATCCAAAAATTGAACAAGCAAACGGCCTTCGATTTTTTTGGACTTACGAAAATGTGATGGGGTTTTACATGCAAGGGATACATAGTTTGCAATCCTGACACTGCCTAGGGTGACACTGCCTACTACATATGAGTAGTGGTCAGTATGTGTAGATATGGCTGTGCCAAGCTAGTAGCCCGGGTATGGCTGGATTTGTTGGACGTTCAGGAATGGGGGTGGGTTGTGTGCTGTAGAGGGGATGACGGGTATTCAATTATGCATCCAGGTGTGTTGCAGTTGGATGGCTCAGTTCCATCCAGACCATTCTGTGGGTTTGTGCCGGTGACGTTTCTGTACATGTGTCACACATTTTAATATTCATATGTTTTTGTGATTGTGTTCTACAGTATGGCCTGTCAGGTTGTATTGCGGATGTGTATGTTTGTTTTTTGTGTTTCTTTCTGATTCACCCGCTGCTCCCTCATACACCTCCAGTTCATCCATTGTGCATCCAACACAGTCTCGCCTTTGTGGATTATAACTTTACCCATCCCCCCCACACACATATTCCAAACACTCCATCCACCCCTTCTTTGGTTGATGGCCCATGACACGGTCAGGAGAACACATTGCATACACTACATAAGTTGGGTACCTGTATGGTTGTGTGGACTACCATGGCATTTTTCACCTTCCACATGCTGTACATCACACACATAGGTACACGCAAATACTTATCTTTCATGACATGGTAGGTACACCCGGGTAATACCCGTTCAACTTTGACACATCCTGACAAGAATGGCTTGGACCACATATGGGCGGATTTTGGCTGAATGCTCTGATCATTGGTAGGGTTGCCACCTTTTCATATGGTCAGGATGGGATATATTCCGGACACAAATCAGATTCTACAGGACAACACATACCCACGGTCAGTAGAATGGATAATACTTTTGTTTTATGCCTACATGTTAGCTTACTGTTGTAGCAGTTTATATGCTTCTTCTGTTTCGTTTACTTGCTTATTCTACTTCTTGTAACATGTGGTATGTTACATACAGAAATAACTATTGTATGTGACTATTACATGCGATGTGGGACATAATTATGTCATACGGTCGCAGGATATTTTACATTTATAATGGTTTTGGTATGGACACTACTGCCCAGCTGTGTACTATCCCTCACAGTGCGGGACAGGTGGTAACCCTGACCATTGGCCTAGACTTAGCTATTGGCGGCGCGCTAACATGATGTGTTTCACTTCCACTTGGTATAACTATCAACACTGCATTAGAATACGGGCACACGGTTTTAAATGTCATTTGTTCGAGGGATGGAGACTCGATATTTGATTACGTGCATTTGTGTTTGCTTCTTAATTTTGTGTTTGCAAAAACTGTCTTGCATGCTTTGCATACATTTCAGTATCCACGGGCACTGACAGGTGTGATTACTATTACAGGCCGACTGTAATATTCAGCATTTTAGGTTGAACGTCAACAGCTGACATTTCCACGCCTCCGTGCAGCACTTCGACACGCCCCATGCACTCGTGCTTGTTTCCTATGCACGTGGCTGTGGCGGCAGCGCACCTTCATTAATATGCATATGGCACTACTGCACCATCTGTACACCGCACAGTCGGCGCAAGCCTAACGTCGGCCTTGCGCCAACCTTCATGAATCCCGGGGTGTATCTTTACTAAAAATTAGTATCTAAAACATTATTTGCTAAAAGCAGTGTGGATATTTTTGTATCTGCTGAGATTCAGATAAAAATAATACACTTGGCAATGTTTATTTTTTAATCTAAAATAAAGGTTTGTACTGATTGATGTAGATTGTTACACTCTGTACACTCACATGGGTACATTTTTTTCCTAAACACACTTCCAAAATATTACTATTTATAGAGGCCAGCAGATACTGTGTAGATATGTAGGATTATGATTGGGTTCTGATAATAATCAGCTTATTGTATGTGACACATGGATGTCAAGAAATTCACCTGGACAGCAAAGCTCAACATGTCAGTCTTGGCACCCATATCAAGAACACATAAGGTTTATGATCGGTGAGGTCTAATCATAATTCCTCCTAGTGTTTGGAGCTTTATCTGCTCCACATACTATCAGTTACAGAAAAACGTGGATGAGTGCGAAGCATTTAAGTATCAATCAAAGCCCTTAAAAGATGATAAAATATTTAGAGCTACCAGACAGTAAGCAGAAATGAAGTATTCATCTGAAAAATTGAATGGCTTTAAAAACTGTTATATGCTTCATTTTGCTGCAATTTTTGTTTATAAGTATTGCAGAATGAAGTATCATAACAGTTTTTAAAGCTTGTTAACCTTCTGCCACAGTTATTTGTTTGTGGTTAATCCTTAGTGCAAAACCCAATCTTATCAGCACTTAGAGGTATTAAACTAAACCTTTGTAAGCATCTTTCAAATGTCTGAAAGGTACTTACAAGCTTTTTCTCATTTTTGGAGTGTAATCACAGCATTCCATGCACTACATTAGATTATACTTGTGAAAACACAGGTCTACAGCTGTAAAGGACAACAGCTAACAAAAACTCATTAATTTGTGAAGTATGTAGGGGCAAAGTTGGAAGTGGGTTGGGGGCAAGAGAACAAGGGCATTCCTAGCTATGCTCGAGTTTCTAACCTACTTTCCATGTTGGAGCCCCACAATTCTTTCTCTGTGCAGGCATTCTGCTATGATGTAAAGAGCGAGTGAATGTTTTTACAAACGTAACAGTCTTCTTGAAAAACTACCTTAAGGACATGCCATTATTTTTAAAGTCATTTTTTGCACTGCTGTTGAAGGTATTTTATCCCCTTTATTTTCATATTCTCTGTTCTATATAAAATGCCGTGTTTCTGTACCATCTACAAAAGGTTAGTCATAATGTTACCCCCCCTTTCTCTCCTTTTTAACATTTCTTTATCTTTATTCAAAGCTTCTCTAGCTATCAGCTACAGCTTTGTATTTTCCAAGATTTGATTTTTTGTATAACAATTAGTACTTTAAGAAGGATCTTTCAGATAATTTCTAGAGAAATATATATTTTTTTCTTCTTGACTGAGATACTTCATAACTATTTACTCTAGCTACTTTTATTTTCCTTGTAGGCTTGTTATTATTTGTGCACTCCAACAGCTTGCTAACGTCACAGTTTATTTATAAAACCACCTGGCCACAACAAGGTCAACTAATATGCTTTACAAAGAGCTCATCAGTGTGTAATAAAAAGTAAAGCAATGTAAAAAATATACATATTAGTAGTTTAGGTACAATATGACTGAAAAGCATTTTACTATACATACTAGTAGTTTTGGTACAATATGGTTGAAAAGCATTTTACTATACATACTAGTAGTTTAGGTACACTATGGTTGAAAAGCATTTTACTATGCATACTAGTAGTTTAGGTACACTATGGTTGAAAAGCATTTAACTATACATACTAGTAGTTTAGGTACACTATGGTTGAAAAGCATTTAACTATACATACTAGTAGTTTAGGTACACTATGGTTGAAAAGCATTTAACTATACATACTAGTAGTTTAGGTACACTATGACTGAAAAGCATTTTACTATACATACTAGTAGTTTAGGTACATTTGCCATATCTCCCAGAATGCTTCTTGAGTTTTTCACCACAACTTTCCCAATGTGTAATACTATCTGCATAATCATGATACACCTTTGTTTCTTTTCAAATATTCTAGTAACATTCTTCCTACAATAATCTGCTTCGGTTATTGAAGATACAGCATGCATTTTTTAAACTGTTGTATAGTATTATCTTTCTGGTTCTGTCACTGGAGTGGTTACTTTGATTTACTTTTTGGCAAATGGTATGCCCTGAGATAACCATCAGGTGCTTGTCACTGTTTCTATGTTTTCATCTTATGCCTCTCAGTATGCCACTGGGTTTGGGATTTATCAGCTGTTGACAAGTTGAGGAGGGGAAGTGGAAATATGAAGCAGAGCTAACAGCTCACAGTGTCAAATATGCTGTTCTACATGTCAGGGATTTTTTCTTAGTCCCTACCCCCACACCTCCAGCATTGTGACATCATACTGTGAGACTGGGTGGGTAATAACGTATGACCTGTGACAATGCATCTGCCCCAGCCCAAGTACTGCCTCACCTCTTTGGCCATCCACAAACACTCAGCCTGGCAATTGCTTAAAGTCCAGCTTCTGCCATGGATTAATGAGCAATCTCCCCCCACACACACACACCAGGACCTGTCAGCTGCCCAGGCCACTAATAAATGCTAGATTATCTTGATTACAGTCAGGACTTCATCCCCATATAAACAACAGGAATAAATATATTTAAACTGGAATAGCTATCCATCATTTACATAATTCCTTTCTACTGTCTGCCATACCAAGTAAATCCCAGGATGCCACAAAATTCTAAGGGATCCCTTTAAATCCTTTAAAATTGCAATTTCTGGAGTTCAATTTCTTCTTTAGCAAGTATACATCAACAGTCTGTGGCATCACTGACATCGGTGACGTGATGACATCACTATAACCCCGACCAGAAACAAAGCAATTCCTTAGAAACAATGAATGTTAAGAGGAATTCTGAAATCAGACAGCTAATGTCTAGTTCTAATTGTTGGATAATTTACCTTGTTACTTATTATTATTCTGCCATTTATGTGGGCAAAACCTTAAGGATGTTTAAAAATAGGATATCAGAACACTTTAGTGATATCTTCTGTAAGAAAGCAAATAATGCCTTATATAAACATAGTTTAAGACATGCTAGTGCTATCTTTAAGTTCAAAGCAATTGACAAAATAGTGGTGATTTAACAGTTATAAGTATGAGGTGCAGTCTACATTAACACAAAAAAGAAAAATTTTGGATAATAAAACTGGAGGCTTTATTTTATTCTGGACTAAGTGAATACCTATGAATTTTAAAGGTGTTCTTTAAATATTTTAATTGCTTTTGAAGATGACAGTAAATTCAAGGTTTTATAAGGATACTTTGAAATGGAATCTTTAAATTACACTGAAGTTGGTGGCGGGATTTCTGCCAAAACTTGTCTTTGTTTACTATCCTATTGCCCTGTTGTGGTTTATATGGATTTACATTTGTTTGGACTAAAGCACACATTTTTTTTCTATATTTGAGTGTTTTTTTTTTTGAAGAAGAAGAAGAAGCAGTGCTGCTCTTTGGCTGGTGAACTTTGGTTGGAACCTACATGTTACAACTGGTTTGGAGAACCTGGCGAGGGTTCTTTATGGATTACGACACACCAACATTTACAGAACCTGGTTCACCTGGATCATAGTCAAGGATTCATACTTCAATGTCACAAAGCTGGGTATATCGATACTATTTTTAACTTAATTATATGATAACAAATAACCTAGTTGAGCCTTAAAGTATTTTCAACAGTTTTGGTAGCGGAGTTTAATATAAAACACACTTATTTCCTGAGAAGGAAGTGATATTATCTGTCATTTTATATGCATAGTTGTTAAGTAAAATAGGGAGAAAGCTCATCATTTTGCAATTTTTATTTTGCCATTGTCAGGCTGAATGCCTAAAACAATCCCACTGTATTCCAAAACCCTAAACTTTTTATTTTGACAGGGGGTATTATGACCTACCCTTTATTTCCCCAATCCCCCAATCCTGCATATATCACAATGTCCATGAGCTACTTCCCCTACTTTGACCATACAGTCCCATCAGGGAACATCTTTGATGACCATCCTCCCCCCAGATTGGCATATTATTCCTCCATGCCAACACTCAGATAACAGAGACACTAACTGAACCCAGGTGACCTAAGCCTTAGTTATGGCTTTAGTCTTCTACACCACAGCACTGGTTAACATTGTCTACTTTACTGTGAGCCTTGAAAGGAACTGGATTTAAAAACTGCACCAGTGACATGACATTATTCTATTACAATACTGGAAGAAAATAGTTTGAAAGCGACTATATACCTGGTCAACAACCACATGAAATGACAAAAAAAAAAAAAAACACATTAACTGATGGAATGACAGTTATAGGTGTACATTCCTCTAAAAGTCACATGCTATTAGATGCCAAAAGGAGAATAACTTATATATGTATCAAATTACCATTGGATTCTAAGAGCCACAATACAATTAAAGAAGCCATCAAAACAAAATTCGGGCGAGGCAGCCACAATTGTGAGCACCACTGAGAATTCTGCGCTTTACATATTTTCTACCTCTAGCTGCTGAACCATTTCTCCTAGTCTCCATGCTGCCATTACCATCCTTGGAGCTACAAGGTGACTCGGCAGATAGTTGGATGTATTGGATACAAAAATTAAATATTTAGAACACTGCCACAGGATTATCTGGGGAAAAAAAGTAGAGACTTGCAAAATGCTACTTTTCCTGGTGTGGCTGGAAATTATACATGTAAGGTATTTAATGTACTTAATCTTATGAAAGAACAGCAAATTTGTTTGGTTGATATTAAAGACAAGTTTCAGCAGTATTGTTAGCCTAAAATGAGCTTGCTATGTACGTGCCGTTTTCACCAGGCACTAGGGAAGCTAGTGATGAATGTGTAACTGAATTAAGGCAAAGGGCTAAAGATTGTGAGTTTGGTGAACCAAAGGATTCACTACTGAATAACAGAATTGTACATTGTATTGAAATGACAATTTAAGAAGTAAACCATTGTCAAAATCTGAAAATGACATTGGCAAAACTGTATATGTGAATAAAGCAGGACAGCTAACAAGAAGCAAGACTAAAAGATTTAGATGTGAGCAGAATCAAAGTGAAACTAAAACCAATTGGCATTAGGCAAAACAAAACTGCATGCAAAAAGAAAGTTACTGTTATACATCTGTCTGATGACACAGTTAAAAGTTATATGAATATTTAGCACTATTTTGCTCAAGATGTAGTCATCAGAAAAATAAGCTGTGTTCTTCACTTAAAAGAGAATACACAGACACACACACACACACACACACACACACACACACACACACACACACACACACACACACACACACACACACACACACACTTCTCAGCTCATTTTATCAATATCCCACCTATAGCTCAGCAATACCTCAAATACAACTTTGAATTTGTCTAACCTGGGTGCAAAATGTGATTACTGAAAACAGCTGCAAAATAAGAGAATAAATTGTATAACACCACACAACAGTGAGACAGAATGGCTCTTAAAATGACTAGCCTGAAAATTTCAAATCAAAATTATAATTGCTTAATAATTATAGCCCTGAAAGACAATCAATTCCATAAATAGGCAACATATGATTCAAATGCTCAACTCAACAGCTTGCCATAAAAAAACATAAAACTTTGAGCATAGATTTTTAATTTACCATGTATGGATCTACACCACCTAAATAACAACAACAACTCAGGTCCAAAATGCAATACACAAAAAATAACTGTGTGATGACATTTACAAATGGAATTACACAATCAATGTCACACAACAGTTTGATGGAAGGATCCCTAAAATGACTGCTCTGAAAATTTTATACTAAAATTGCAGAAAGTTAAAAAGATGTAACTTTGCAAAACATTGATTAGTTAAAAACTGGCAATATTTTTATATTTACTTTATTTATTTGTGATTGTTGACCTTATTTTTTGCAAATGTCTGTAATTTTACTAAAACATAACATTTTGATCTCAAATTTAAAACATACTATCCCCAGGTGACTACTATCTGAAATATGGCAATGAATTTCTACATCTTGGATCCAGAACCTGATGTGTGAGAACAACTTTGAGATGGCATTTACAAATGAAAATGCACAACACAGATCAGAATGACTGAAGGCTCCTTTAAACGAATACTTTAAAAACTTCTTACAAAATTTCTATACAGAACGATAACCATGCATAACAATCAATTAAAATGGATGCTGGAACTATTTTCCATAAAACTATTCTACAAGATGTATAATTATCATACCTATACAACTAAATGTAAACAGTTGTCCATTTTATAAATGCAATAGGGCACTAGGGTTTGCATGTACAAATTTTAGGGTCTATATTACAAAATCAAACTCACAGGAGTCTGAATGTTGTAATATCGAACCCATATGTTCAAAATGTGAAAATAGCGAAGCCACAGAACACCGATTTTTTTTCCCAGGGGAAAAAAATCGGTGGGCCGTTTTTGCGGCTTTGCTATTTCCTCCACTGTGGTGCGATTTCAGCATTCATATATTTAAGTAGGGGTTTAAGTTTCAAGTGTACGTGTTTTTTTTTTTTTTTTGTACCAGAACAGCGATTTTTTTCCCTGGGAAAAACATAGCTGTTCTGTGTGTTCGTACATTTTGGGTTTCGAACTTCATGGTTCAATATTACATCGTTTGAACTCCTGTGAGTTCGATGATGTAATATAGACCCCAAATTTTACTTCACACCCAGAGATTGCATGTCACTTGACATGCAGGCTCTTGCCTCCCAGTACCCTCTCATCCCATTACTGTACATAGCAGTGGAAGTAGGTTAACAGTGACATTTGTCAAATCATGTGAAGAACACAATGGTATATATGAGTTTGTTCCAGAGATGGCCAACTGAATTTCTGAATAGTCTCCCATATAAATTGTGATGATCATACATTATGAGGTGAGGCATAGGTTTCAGGTATATGGGTGCTAAGGTGATAATCAGTGAATTAGTGACTGAATATTATGTTGGAGTTTGTGAGCACTGCTTTGTAAGGGGTAATTTAATGTGTTCATAAAGGATGCCCATTGCAGTATCAACAGAAAAGTGATGCGCTTTAGAAGGACAGCCTAATATGAATTTTGTTGATTTATACATTTGTTTCAGTTTTGTACTGAAGCAATCTGAAGGAGCTGCATAAATAACACAGCCACAAAAAGACATATGTGGATTAATGAGGAGACTGCCTTACCTTAGGCAGCTTTAGTAAGGCAGTATCTCTGGGCATAGTGTTGCATCTTTATGGTTGATAGTATGTGCTTCTCTCGTGAAAGGTTCACATCTACTATACCGCTAATATATTCCATTTTGCTTCAGTATGGGATAATCTGTAGGGTTCAGAAACATGCTCACTGCAGGTAGGTTATATCAATGATAAGAACATGCAATGCAGTGACAGCTATGGGCACAATGAGAAAGACCTCATTACTGATGTACATCAGTTATTAGCTGTGACTGTGAGAAAACCACACTCACAATGAGATCTGATGGTAGAAAAATTACCAAATATGACAACTGACCTTACTAGAACATCATCATCATCATCTATTAGTGACTGTAAAGCAACTAGATTCAGTAACATAATTAAATGACCATCCAAATGGGTTAGGTTTTTTACATGCCATGATACCAAACATTAATTTGTAAAGCTGGTATTTAGTTACTGCAAAGAGTGTTGCATTCCTTTTTACAGATATATGTGGATGTACTTTGTAATAAATACTGATATACAACAATAGCGAACAGCAGAACATCTTTCCTAAACGATAGAACTAATCTAACTCAACATAACAAAAAAAAAGAAAGAAAAGAAAAAGAAAAAACAAAAGTCATGTTTTTTGCAGGGGACAAGCCCCATCTGCACCCTCACACCCACTGCTAATTATATATATATATCAATTTAGAGAGTGCACAAAAATGGTGAAAGGCAAATTTCCCCTCCCTACTATTCTGCAACCTCCTACAAAGTACTGCTAGCAGAAGAGATTAAATGATTATTCAGTCACTTCTGCCCACAGGAAAGACAAATGTTTAATTATAGCGAACCCTTCCATATAATATGCATGTATCTACCCCAAAGTGATGTATGTATGTATGTATGTAAGTATGTATGTATGTCATGCAACATCCCTTATCTATTTTACAATATAGTATAGTGTAGACTACTCAATGTGTTCTCTGCATAAGTAGTTAGATTAAATGAAGGGAATGTAATGTATAGTGGAGTGGGTCTTTAAATATCCTATAAGACTACAGCTCATGTGTGATAATCATGTGATGTCTTGCCTTTTTGTTTGTTACCACATCAGTAAAGCAAATAGTCAATGTCCTCACTGAAATTACTGTTGTGGTATTCCTGACATATGGGTTATTACCTCTGACGTCCAGCTGGGGTACTAAAGCTTTACCTTCCCCTAGGTCGTACGTCCAGCACATGACCAAAGCTCATATGCATTTGGGTATAAAGACAGATATATGAGCATGGATTCTCAGAATATCTCACTTCTGGCTTGAACATAGGTCATGCATTTGTCAGACTGTTCATTGTTTGGTCAATGGCATACCTCTTAACTGTCCAGATTTTCACAGAATGTCCAGATTGTTGATTCATATTTTTGGTCTGTTCCTCATAAAATTTTGGTTTTCTGGCAAATCACAATCAAATCAATGAGGACTGAAGTTAGCAAATAATGATAGTCATTTTAGTTTTGAACTTCATACCTTTCAGAAAATCCATGTTAATGTAAAACCCGTTATTCTATAAACTTCCTAAGTTTGTAAGAGCAATATTTAAAAATTGTTCCTATTTGTGGGCCCTCTTTGTCCAGATTTCATGCTCTAAGAGGTTGAGAGGTATGGTTTATGGTACCTCTATTCCATTCATCTATCCAGATAAGTGACCCATTGCAGAACCTTCCTTTTTGTTTTTGATTTATTGTTAAATTTGTAGAAGTCAGCTAGGAAGGGTAAGTGCGAGTGCCATAGGTAGATTCCATACAAGGACTTGCATGACAAGTGTCTCTTTTGCCTAGGACCAGAACACAATCACAAATCCTGCTCTATCTGACAGTAATTTTTCCAAAAACTCTTAGGTCTAGGCTTTCTACTCCCAACACTTTCCTTGAGACCCAGCATCTTAAATACTGGGCCCAATCCAAGCCGGCCAATTCTGCTTCATTAGATGTCTCTCTGCTGCTGAAGAAAAAGCTTAAGAGGCCTCAAGTAGATCCGCAGTCTAATCTTTCTGACTTTAATGCAACTGCTGAAGTTTCAGAACCTGTGTTATGTCAGGCTACTACTCAGCTGCCTGCAACCATGACACCGTAGGAGGCCAGTATGGCTGTTGAGGCCTTGAAGACCGCTGAGACATCCGAGGAACTGAATGTTATCATTTCATAAGGGCCACATGGTGTCCCTCAAATTCCAATTAGACTAGAAATCTCAGGCTCTCTAACAGAGGTCAGGTATGGTTCCAAATGTCCATGTCTCATCCAGGTGGACATCATGACTAAAAAGAAAAAGCAGAACACTAAGCAAATGGCCTGAAGCTCAACAACTAGAGAGAAGAAGTGAATGGACTTTTCATAAAGGCTATTCAAAGCTAAAATGTCTTTGAAGCTGCACTCCTTTGGGTCACCACTACCACAGGTACTCCTCCTAAACCTTAAACAGTTTCCTCTTGATCAGATGAGGAGCGGTTCTATGACTCTGACCATCCTCTGGACTATTCTTAACAGCTGCATTCTCCAGGACAAGTCTCATCCAATGAAGGAAAGTCCCTCTCACCATATTCTCCTATAGAGGAGACTCCTTTTGGGGAAACTATACAGAGCATGATGAAACACTTCAGCTGGCAATCAATGCAGATTTCTGATGTTCAGAAGGGGTACTACAACTTCTTACAGATGGGTACCCCCCGCGCCTTCTCCAGTCCCTCTTGTATTTGAGGCTTTCCAGGACACCTTTCAGTCCACCTCTTCTGCAACTGATTCTCACCAATAGCTCATAAGAGACCAGGCAGGTTTTATAAAGTCCCTGATGACCTGAAATATCTATATAAGAACCCTGTGGCAGACCCTTCTGCAGTATCTCTACCTTCAGATAAGCCCTCCAAGCGTCTTCCCAGTAGTAATGTCCAACCCACTAATAAAGACAGAAGAGATATGAATAGGTGGGGAAGAAGGTTACACCTCTGATATCCTTGCCAGTAGTACTACAATTAATTACTAGTCTCAAATGACAAAATATTTGATTCCTGTTCTGAATTCCTTAAACAAAGTTATCTCGGATCATCCTACAGCAGACTCTAAGCAACAGATGTAGAGTTTACTTTCACAGGCCACTCATATTGCCAGACAGAGCATTAAGTGCAGTTCCAATGCTGTGAATGCTTCTTCTAGGGCATCTGCCATGGGATCTGTTATCTGCAGATAGGCATGTCTTTGCAGTCAGCCTATGCATAAGGATTTTAAATCAAAGACTTGCTGTTTGGACCTCAACCACCCAGTCTGTTAAAAACACCCCAAGATCAAGGTAAAGACCTTGAAAGACTACAGCCAGGTCTGAATCTCCTCAGTCCCTAGATACCATAGGAACTACCCAGCTAAATCCACTTCCTTCATTAAAAGGGATCCGGACACAGTCCAAAAACAGAGGAAAACACCCAAGCAAAGATAATCTGAAAGATCCCAAAGGGAACCTCCAACTGTGTGGCCACCCTTTGGAGACAAAAACCTGTGCATACCCCTGCAACATCCCTCCTGCTCTCCTGAACCCATTACCCTTCTTTCACAAAGGTTGTCTGCTGGCTTGGCCAGGTGTGAAGCCATTACCATAGGTAAGTAAGTCCTGTCCATCAACAGGGTTGGCAATGCCATGGCTTGAGAAGACACTCCTCCTCTGAAAGGCATCCCACTGCCTCCTCCAAATCAAATATCCCTTCTGACTCCCATTATTCAAGAGATCTTGAATCAGGGTGCCATTGAGCAGGTACCAAAAAGAAATAATTGGAAATAGCTTTTATTTCAGGATTTTCCAAGTCCCAACAAATGAAGAGCAGTGAAGACCTACCCTAGACATGTCTATCCTGAACACTTACCTGAAGGTACTATCTTTCAAAATGCTCTCTTTTCAGACTCTTCTACCTTTCATCCTCTGGCAGGCTTTTTTAATATTGTTAGATGTGAAGGATGCCTACCTGCACATTACCATTCACCCCTCTTGCAGGAGATTCCTGAGGTTTTCCTCTGGCTCTTCACATTTTCACTTTACTGCTCTGCCGTTTTTAGTCTTCTCACAGCCCCAGGGGTGTTCACAAAGTGTCGATTGCCTGTAGCAGCTTTATGCTGCACTCAAGGAATTAAAATTTTCCCCCTACTGGAAGACCTTCAGATTCAGGCTCTTAACTAAGAGATTCTTCTTCAGCAACTTCAATTTACCATCAATGTTCTGGCAGGTTGGGATTTCACTATAAACTACTGGAAATTCCATGTGGAACTACTTTTTCTGGGTTGCAGGCAGAACACAAAGAAAATGCCCCAGGAGAAAGTTATCAGCCTATTCAGTTACTTCTAGGGCTTCTCTTCTGCAACCCACTGCTCTGTAAGGGAGATACTAAGGATTTTGGGGCTCATGGCAGCCACCATTCCTATGTTCCCACTAGCCAAACTTCACATGAGAAAAATTCAATAGTATTTGAAGTCCATGCAGTTTTAACAATGTCACCCATTGAGCACCCTGATTCTCTTCCTCCCTTGTCTCAAGAAGGAGTTTATGTGGTGGAAGGGACAGGTCATCCTCAACCTAGGATTACCTTTCAAACCTCCTCCTCTTCAAAAGGTTATCATGGATGCCTTGTATGAGGTGTGGGAGGCATAGATAGGATCACACAGAGTGCAGGGAAAATGGCTACCACAGTTCCTGTAGGAACACATCAACCTGAAACAAATGAGGGCTCTTCTGCAAGCTCTTCAGATTTTTGCCCACCTTTGGAAACCAGGACCACTCCAAGTATACACAGACAACACCACAGTCAAGAGGAACATAAACAAACAGGGAAGCACCTGTTCTTACTAACTTTGCAGGTTAGCACAGGAAGATTACAATGTAACAACAGAAATAAATATCATCCTCACAGCCACATACATCCTCCGTCAATGCACTGTGCTAGAAGACTGCTTAAGCCACACCCTGTGAATCTGGGCATACTGGGGCAATGCAGCAAATGCCTCATGTACACAGACAACCCTCTCCTCCTACCACCCAACACTACAACTTGTGAGAGATGCACTTATATAGCCAAAATGGAAGCAAAGCTCTCTCCACCCAAGATTGTGCTAAACAGTCAAGAGGAGAAGGTTGACACCCACACTACACCTCAAGCAACACATAGCCCTTCTAAACCCGCACCACCAACACCCACATATAGCAACACTAAATCCACATATGCAGAGGCCCTTAACTGTAACCTGCCCAAGCAACAAAGACCTCTGAAGCTGAAACGCAAACAAACACCAATCACAACCAATGTGTCACATAGTTCACAACACCAGTGTGCCACCCAGCAACAGCCCCTAAGGCAAGACAATGTACCTAACACTTTAGTCATAGGTGACTCTATAGTCCGGCACACTGATGTCCCTCTCACCAGGTTGAATAAGGAGAAAGTTACAGTCAGCTGCCTGTCGGGTGCCAGGATCCGCCACATAACGCATGCACTCAAGTCACTCCACAACAAGTACAAATATGACTCTGTCATTGTCCATGTTGGAGTGAATGACTTGAGACGTACCTCCCTGGACTACATGAAAAGAGACATGGAAGAGCTCTCGGATCATGTGGCCCAGGCAGGTATGACCCTAGCCCTGAGTAGCATCCTGCCTTCGCCCAGAATGATACCACAATATAAGGATAAAATGATTGACTTCAACAATTGGCTAAGCTTATGGTGTCGTTCAAAGGGGATCCAGTATCTGTCTGCCTGGGATGACATGATTGACAGACCACGATGCTTTGCCAGAGATGGTCTGCACCTGTCGCCCTGGGATTCAGGTTACTGGCTAAGGTTCTTGCCACCCCTATAGTGCCTTTTTAGGCAAACTTCAAAGGACAAAACCACCACCATAACAGGTACAAGCATGCAAAATCTGAAGGTAATGCTACTCAATGCTAGAAGTCTAAACCTCAAAATGCACTCTCTCGAGGCACTCCTAAAAATGGAGAACATCGATATCTGTGCAGTAACTGAGACCTGGTTCAAGGCTCCAGAGAGCACCCTGCAATACCAGGCTACAACTCTTACCACACTTTTCGCCACCAAACCAGGACCGAAACACTAAAGGTGGAGGAGTGTCAATATTCACCAAGGATATTCACACCACCAGGCTAGTTGGCCAACACAATGTGTCTGAAATTCTCCAAGTGCAACTAACACTAGGTAAGACTGCAATCCAAATTGTAGCTTGCTACAGATCCCCACCATACCCCAAGATTCTCACTACACCTTTCTAAACATACTGGAAAATATTAAGATAGAACCAAACACCCTAATACTGGGTGATTTTAACTACCCTGCCATTAACTGGGAAAACTACTCATGTCCCAACACCTTTAGCATAGCGGTTCTTGGAATTCATAAATTCCAACGCCCTGGATCAACTAATCCATAGTCCCACCAGGGGCTCCAATATCCTAGACCTGGTCATTACCAACATGGGAAATCAATGCTCCATACCTATGGTCACCCCCTCGTTAGTCAGGTCTGACCATAAGCTAATCACCCTTAACATCCACATCCCACCCCCACCCCCCCAGTAAAGAAACCACCAAAAAAAACTTCTCTAAAGCCAACTTCATGCTACTCAAGTCAGAAGTGACAAACTTCATGGCACCCATGCAGATGGGAACTGAAAGTTCAACTGCTGAATCCTACACTACGGCACTGTACGAGCACATCCACTCATGCATGAATCGTGCCATCCCAAATAGAACCAAAATGCTCTCATCCAAAAAAAGGAAGCCAATCTGGTGGTCCCCCACCATAAACAAACTTTACAACAAAAGGAAGAAACTTTTGCAGAAAAGAGGAAAATCCCAGGATGCAAAAAACTCCCTTACTAGCCTCAGTAAGAAACTGAGATGCCTCATAAAATCCTCCAAAGCTAGTTACGAAAATAAAATTGCCAAAGATTCCAAAGACAACCACAAAGCATTCTATAATTATGTCAAGAATCTAAATGGCAATGCTCAGATCTGCTCTGAGCTAAAACAGAATGGCATTAAATATACTGATCCGAAGGATATTGCCAATATCCTGGCAGATCGATTCAGTGCCAACTTCACCCCACTCACCCCCTAAATGGCCCATCTCAATACCGGAAGATTGCCAAATTCCAGTAATAACGGCCACACAGGTACAAAATGCACTCTCTAAAGCCAAGAATACAGCATCCATGGGACCAGATGACATCCCAGGCTGTGTACTACATGAACTACAATATGAACTGGCACCTCACCTAAGTGTCATGTTTAATCATAGCCTCACCTCAGGTTTCGTGCCCACTGAGTGGCGCAGAGCTATAGTTATCCCAATCCACAAGGGGGGATCCACCTTGGATCCCGGAAACTACCGTCCCATCAGTCTGACAAGCCTTATCTGCAAGGCCATGGAGCGTATTATCATGGAACTTATAAACAAAGACATTGGCAACCTTCAAACACTGGACCCCACCCAGTTTGGGTTTGTGAAGGGCCGATCTTGTCTCCTGAACCTGATTGACTTCTTTGAATCGGTCTCCAGAGCCATGGACAAGGGTAAGGTGGTCCACACAGCCTATCTAGACCTTGCCAAGGCCTTTGACACCATCCCCCACTCTGGAATCATAGATAAACTTACTAAGTTGGGCATTAATCCCTATGTCACCCAATGGGTTGCTAAATGGCTTACTGATAGAACCCACACTGTAAAAGTAGCTGACTCCAAATCCAGCTCCAGACAAGTGACAAGTGGAGTACCTCAGGGTTCAGTCCTGGGGCCACTCTTGTTTGGCATCTACTTCTCTGAAGTACAGGTCAACACTAAGGGACTCTGGCTAACAAAGTTTGCAGATGACTGCAAACTGGGAGCCATTATTGAATCCCCAAATGATGTGGATACTCTACAAAAGGGCCTTACAGAAACAGATGCTTGGTGCCAGAGCCATGGGCTCAAGCTCAATGCCAAGAAATGTATTGTTATCCTTTGGGAAAAACATGTATCCATGAATTACCATATAGGTGGCAGTACACTAAACACAGAAAGTGTGATAAGAGACTTAGGGACACAGGTGGACAGTGGTCTCACCTTCGATAACCACATCGCCACAACAGTCAGGAAATACTTCTATGTGGCACACCTCATCACGAAGGGCTTTTCATCCAAAAAAAAGGAGGTCATTGTCCCACTGTACTCATCCCTCATTAGACCCATTATAGAATACAATGCCCCATTTGGTATGTACCTCTCAAGACATCTGCAACAACTGGAAAGGCCTCAGAAATACCTCACTAAAAGAATCACAGGCCTAAAGCAGATGCCCTATGCTGACCGCCTTAAAAAACTCCAGCTATACTCTGTCGTATATCGTCTACTCAGAGGCGATCTCTGCTTAACATACAAGGCCATGTCAAACCCAGAGCTGTTGGACATGCTACACTTAAAGAAATCCCAATCCCTCAGAGCTACACGCTCCAGGGATCTAAACCTTGTCATCACAATAAACAAAACATGTTGGAGGGATAGGTTCCTGACCCAGAGACTCCCCAGACTCTGGAATAGATTGCCCATACATGTCAAGCAGAGTGCC
The DNA here is from genome assembly GCF_019279795.1 of Protopterus annectens. NCBI lineage: Eukaryota > Metazoa > Chordata > Ceratodontiformes > Protopteridae > Protopterus > Protopterus annectens. Next base: position 287,915,676 of record NC_056738.1, on the reverse strand, counting down.
TCTTTGGACCTCTTCAAGAGGAACCTTGACGATTGGATGGGAGAAAGGAAATTCACCCCAGGGATCACGTCAGTCGCCCTGCTAGACAGGGGTCCAGGAAAGTAAATAATGTGGGAAGAAATATTCAGGGAATTGTTATGGCTAGGCTTGTATAGGCCCTAGGGCTGATAGCCTAGTACTAACCTATGAACCTATGAACCTCCATCAGTGGACTTTGAAGAGAGGGGTCTTCCACAGCATCAAACTTTAGTGTGGCTTTCCTCAAACAGACCTCTTTGCTTCACCAAGCAAACATCATCTCCCACAATTCTGCACCAAATACCCTTGTCCTACAGCCTGGAGGACAAATGCCTTCTCTTTCCAGTAGAAAGGGAAGATCTTCTATGCCTTCCCTCACTTCCCCTCAACTTCTAAAACAATTTTTCAAAGCACTAAAGAAGGTACCCAAACTCCTCTTACTGGCACCATTCTGGCCAAGGCAACATTGGTTCCTGCTGTTTTTTTTGCCTAGTAAAAAGAAATTATAGAAGGATTCCTCCTCAGCCAGTCTTGCTTACCCAGCAAAAAGGATCACCAGGCTATGCAAATCTAACATTCCTCAGTATAATCTTATGGATGATAGGAGTTTAATCCATCAAAGACATCTTTTCTCCAAAGAGGTGGTACAAGTCCTACAACAGGATAGGAGACGTACTACTAGAAAATTTTACACAGCTAAGTTTAAAAGGTTTTCCTTCTGGTGCTGCAAACATGGCTGAGATCCGCTCTTAGCATAGTCCATATGGTGCTGCAATACCACTGTGAGCTGCTTCAATCAGGTTTAACCTACGCATGCATTAAAGCTCATCTGTCTGCTATCAATGCTTGCCTTCCTCTTAACCTTCCACTTATAGCTATGCTGGAGGTCAAGCTTTTCTTCAAGGGAGTTCTGAATCTTAACCTGCCAAGGAAACCTATATCTCCTCTTTAGGATCTTAATTTTGTGCTAGAAGAACTTACTCTGCCTCCCTTTGAACTAGCTTCTTCTGCTTCTCTAAAATTCTGTACTTGGAAAACCATATTCCTCCTGGCTCTTAGCTCAGCTAGGAGAGTCACTGAGCTACACGCCCTCATGGCCATTCCTCCCTTTCTCATTTTCCACAGATAAAGGGTGGCTGTCAGGGCTAACCCATCCTTCATGCTTAAACTAGTGAATGAGCTGTCTCTCAGTCAGGCCATTCATATTTCCACCTTCTTTCCCAATTCCCAAAACAGGGTGAGATGATTTTACATTCACTGGACATTCACAGACAACTCAGATTTTACCTGGACAAAACTAAATCTTACAAAAAGACTGACTAGCTGTTTGTATACTTTATGACCCCTTAGCTGGGACAGTCAGTCCCCAAACAAACTATTGCAGTTTGGATTTCCTAGGCTATTACGTTCTGCTACTCACACCATATCAAGGCCTTACCTTCCTGCCCTAAACCACTTTCCACTTGGGCAGTTACTTCCTCGGGTGTTTTTCACAAAGAAAGAGATTCCTGGTCTATCTTGGAGTCAGCCAAACATTACACAAATGATGCTTTCTCCAGGTGCAGCACAGCCTTTGTTAGGTCAGTCCTGTCTGGACTGCTGGACAATTCCTCTTAATGGGTAGCCACCCTTCCTTCATTTCTGGGAATCACCCATATGTCAGAAATACTACAACAGTGATGTCAGTCAGGATATAGTACAGTTTGGTAAGACTTCCTACTGATCACTGTTGCAGTATTCCATCCCACCCTCCATCCCATCTGCATTTACTCACCTCCATCTTTAGTTGTATCTCCCCTTCTGCTGTAGCCTTTGCTCTGTTGCACAGGTACAGGGGAGTTTTCTTACCAGTTCAAGCTACACCCCTTCTAGCTGAGTGGTTTCCTCTTTCATTAGTCTTCAGTCTGCTGGCTTGGAGATAGTCTGAGGAACCATGACCACACATCCATCTTTATATCCCATTGCATATGAGTTGAGGTCATGCATCAAACATATGACCTAAGGAAGGTAAAGCTTTGGTACCCCAGCTGCACATCAGCAGTGACAACCCATATGTCAGGAATACTACAACAGTGATCAGTAGAACATCAGCCGTTATGATAAGTTCTTACACAACTGTACTTTCACACTCTGTCTTCTGCAAGTCTGCATCTTTCTGTCATGTGGATAAACATCTATGAGGTGATATTTAATCCACCAGTCAAGGAACAGTGCAAATATTATATATCCAGTCATTTCAGTCTGTGGCTGAGCAGGTTTTACTATAGTTTTAACATCTTCTGTAGTAACAAAAGTACAAGAAAGTGCTACACTCTTCGAGGTTTGTATGTATGAGGAGCCTTTTTCTGCAGAGACTTTTTCCAGTCTGGTGAAATGCAATGAAAATTGCCTGAATATATCAATAAATGAGACTGATAAGGTACAAAGAGACAGCTCTGAGGATGCTATTATTGCATAGTATGTTATAGCTGTAGTAATTATTAGTAAGAATTTAAACATACATATTTTCAGAAAGGACAATACAGTAAACTCTCAGCTAAAAGGCAGCCATGGGGATTGGTAGATGCCAGATAAGTGTAGTTTCTGGTTGCTTGAGAGTTACTATTAAAAATAGGCCTGACAAATACTGTACCCTATACTATACCATACCATAAACACTATATAGATTTGATTTTAATATTGAAATACAGTAATTAAAAGCCTGACTGGAATAATATTTTAAACTTAGATTTCCACTAGAAAGCATGGCACATGGAGCGGTTTTTAGTAGCATGCTGAGTGGATTGAAATTGAATGAATTGAAGACAGAGAGAGAGAGGGAAAGAGAGTCAATGCATGTATGAAAGCAGAAGTGACTGTATGTGAGAGATGTATGAAAATTGAAGACAGTGTGTGTGAGAGATTGGAGAGAGAAAGAGTGAGTGGATGCATGTATGAAAGCTAAAGAGACTGTGTGTGTCAGAGATTGGAGAGAGTTAATGTGCAATCTGATGCAAACTGAGTAAGTATGGAGTGATTGTTGGCATTTTAGCGATTTGACTTGTTTGGTTTGACTTGTTCTTAGGTTGGGGAGAGAGGGAATTTATTTGTATCTTCCTTTTTAAAACTCTAAAAACGTATGGTATGTTTCTGTGGGAGGGAAACAAAGTGCTTCACATGAAAAAAACAAATTTTTCATACTGTACTGTATTCATCAATTTTTTTCTGGTTGCTTGAGAATTCTGGTTAACTGAGAGTTTACTTTGTAATTACTTTTTCAATTGGTGGACAAAATAAAATTGTTATAGTGAAATCTATTGGCTAAAAGAAATGTCCTACAAAACTTGTGATAGCACATGTAAGATGAGGAGTCATATAAGCAGGCTAAGGATGGCATAGAGAACAAAGATTGTATCCTAAGGTAGTTTAAGCAAACTAAGGGTGGCACAGAAAATTACCATACCCTAATGACAGAAAAACACAGTTTGCCAATACAGCCATCCTTCAAGATGACAATGAATTAAATCAGCAAATTAATATACAACTGTTAAAAGTTGCAGAGAAGACACTTTCTGCAATTTGAACAATGCAAATCAGTGGAACTCGTTGTGATGTCAATAACACCTTTGGGACTGGTTTTCCATAACTTAACAGTCAGAATGCACCATGAGTGATTTTACAGCAAAGCACTGACTCTAGTGATCCATCCATAGAATGTTGCAGGAAATGGTCAGGTGGTATTTTAAGCCTTCAGAAAACCCAAGCTAAAAAAAAATATCATACATAATTGTATCTCAGGCTTAAGACTGAACTGTGAGGTTAAAGGACTATGAATATAATGACTGTTGGTGTAACAGTTATAGTACTAGATACAAGGAAGTATTTTTGTCAGCTATGCGAGCAGTGGATTTATGGTAATTGAATACATCTGCTAATATACTGCTGAAGATACAAGACTTCTGTTCCACATGAGCAAACCACATGTGCTTCAGTTTCCACTGTTAACCCAAATATAGTCTGTATGATCTGGCAAGCTGAACTCCATTAGAGATGGACAGTACAGTTTGTGTGATTGCATGACCTGACTTGTTCATTGAACTGAGCAATATGGTTAATGTGTTCTACCAGCAAAAATAATCTCCTTTGTTATTTACTGCTCACTTCCCTGGTCGTGTAAATAGCTGCATTGGATATAGCGTTGTGTCTTTGATTATGTGACCGTGTTACAGTTTGCAGCACACAATACCACTTCTAGAATACATGCTGAAAATACACCATGGTTAAATGAAATGGCAAAAGTCAATTACAATTATCTTTCACTTTATTCAAAGTGTGTAATAGTGCATTCAGGGAGACTGAGGAACTGTGAAAAAAATATGCTTCTTCCTAGCCTCAATGTTACGTGATCTCAGAGTTAGCACATTTAGAGATGTGGGGGTGAGTGGGCATGCCTCTACATATAGAGGATGTATGGGAACTGTCCTGAAAAAATCTGATTTTATTTTAGTTTTTGTTAGTCAACTTTGTGTACTGTCTGCTTATCATTTTCACTTATGTCTGTTGTGTTTCTAGGTTCATTGTTCAATACAGATTATATTACTTCCACCCATCCACCTATCCTTTCAGCCTCCCTCAATCATTAACCCTCAGTCTCTTTACTTATCAACAATAAAATAAAATGTTCAGATGCCTATAAATTGCACCAGAGGTGTCACACATGTTACTAGACATTATTATCTGAACAGACAAATGTTTTAAAGTAGCAGTCTAACATCTGAATCTGCATAACATCAAATATCACAAACGTTTGTTTATTTTTATTTTTATTTATTTATTTAACATTTGTTGACCGGGAATGTCCGACTAGGTTCCACAGAGCCTGTTTTCAGCAGAGGCCCGGGGAGAAATGCTCCAGATGCATGTCTTTGGAATGTGGGAGGAAACCGGAGTACCCGGAGGAAACCCACGTGAACACAGGGAGAACATGCAAACTCCACACAGAAGGCACCCCAGCCAAGAATCGAACCAGAGAACCTCTTGCTGTGAGGTGACAGTGTTAACCACTGTGGTTTGGGTCAGTGTGACAAACAATAGACTCATGTTGGGGTTTACTATGAAATGTCAACTTCCTAAAAGTTGATGTTTCGAAAGGACAAAAAAAAATTGCCCAAAATCCAAAAGTGGTTTAAAATGCAAGCCTCCTACACCCCAGAACTTATATACACCAACACCATGGTCGCACCAACTTGATAAAGGGAGACATCTACCTAAAGAAGTGAATCTTTGCTGGCACACAATTAGAAATCACATCAGCAATGATTTCCTAAGGGAAACAGCATTCATAATTATGCCGTCTATCTGTTTTTTTTTTTTGGGGGGGGGTATGCTACTAATGCTTGTTCAATTTCACCTCAAGCATGCGTAGGGGATCCCACAGGTTGTGATCAGGTAAGGCATGGATGTCCACCATACTGGAATCCTGGCTACTGACAGTTGCTCATGATGTGTTGCTCTTTGAAAACAAATAGCAAATGCAATTAATTAAGAGCTGTGTTTCTGAACAAATTGGCAGCCTGCATCATGTAAATATAGAACTTGGCTAACTATTGCAAAATTGATTGTCATTTTGAGACACTCCCCTGAAAGGGTAACAATACGATCTTTCTAAAATACTTGTAGCCACTTACATCAGCATTTATGACCATTCCAACTGCTATGAGTGACTCAGCATTGCACAGTTCATTTTCACACATTTCTCTAGAAATAGGTTTTCTAACAGCTGGGTGATGTGCTTGTGAGAAATGGCACTATAATGTAGTACATTAAGACGTAGTACCTTTAACTAGGTCTGGACCTAAATTGAAAAAACACAAGTCATCCCTTGAGAAATAAATGCATAGTAATGGGAATTATCAAGGCATCTGTCCTAGAATGAGGCATCTTCATGCGTTATTAGTGAAAAGGCTAGTGGAGTAAATTGCCAGTGATCTTTTTATTGGGGAGGGTCTAGAGGAAAAGATAATTTGCAATAGACTACATAGTCTGTGCTCCCTGTGACTAGATGATGACTGGATATCATGCAGAAAAGTTACATATATCTTTGTACACCTTAGTATACTAACAGTTGTGCTCTTGCTTTTATTTTTGTCCTCAAAAATACATAAAGAGAATCACCAGAGCTTGGAGGGCATCATTTTCATGTGATACATTTTATTGGCAAGGATACAACTGTGTCATTGTACACAATTTGTAGGAATGCCTGAATATGAGATTTAAAAAAGATGTCCTAGAAAATTAATCTGGAAAAGATGTATACAAAATATTTACGCTTAAGGAAGTCTTCTTCATGTATTGCTTGAATAAATAAATTCATCTCTTACTTGGTGAGTATATTGTTTGAATTACTTAAAATGATATTTTGCCGCCTGCTTAATATAAATCTGCTAAACCTATGAACCTCATTTATTGTCCATTAGATTTCATTGCCTTTTTAAGGGCTTGTCTACAGGTGATCAAGGTGAAATCCCTTGAGTATCAGTTAACAGAAGCAAAAGAAACCAAGTGACATAATGTCATTTGCTGTTTTCCTTAGTAATTTCTAAATGTGCACTGGCAGTCATTCCCCTCTTTAGGAAGAATTCTCCCTTCTTCAAGTTGGTGCGAGTATGGAGTTATAAATTTGGGAGATGTGGGTGGCTCACTCTCCTGCAAGAAGTTCTTCAAATAACTTTTCTGTCTTTTGTGTTTTGGGCATTATTTTTTTGTCTTTCTGATGCTCATGGTTTTGTTGTTTGGAGAGCCACAGTGGAGTCCTATTTAAGGCATGACAGTTCAGGACCAAGGAGTTACCACCATACCCATCAACCACTTAACACAAGACATCTGCACAAAGCCTAAAATAATGGGAGGGAGTCAAAGGCCCAAAAGTAGAGAAATGTTTTAAATATTACTCTTATAAACTTGGAAAACTGCTGGAATAACAAGATTTGTGTTAGCATGCATTTTTTTGAAGGGTATGAAGTCTGAAACTCAAATGTATGTCATTATTTAGTGATATCAGTCCTCAATGGTTTGCCAGAAAAAACACAAATTTTATACTGAACAAAGCCAAAAATATGAGGCAAAAATCTGGACATTCTATAAAAATCAGACAGTTGATAGGTATGGTTACCACCTATAGAACTGCTTATACATGCAATTGGCTAGTACCTACACCATTTTGGTATGCTATATGCACACCCTGTTACTTTACTTTAGTTGCAGTTTTGAAAGATGCCACTAGATGGAGGGCTGGGGTACATTTTGCAGAAAGTAAGGTTTTCTAAGCAACAGTATGTAATGTACAAACAAGTATTTTTTTTTTCTGGGGGTTGGGGAGATGTATAATCTGGTTGGACTCTGTCCACCATTGCTGAAGTTATGCATGCTATACACACACACACACACACACATACACACACACACACACACACACACACACACACACACACACACAAAACCTAGCAATTAAAGGTGTCTGACCTTCTGAGATGTAACAGCCGTGTGATTCACTAGCTGTGAAATTAAAGTGTCTTAGACTGCTTTCTTGATGTCTGCTGCTATAAGCAGAAATGTGAGACAGTAAAATTTCTGTTATGCAAAATAAAATCCAAGTGGTACATTGAATCACAGTGGACAAGTTTTGTACACTTTAACAGGACTTTGTTAGATCATATATTCATACACATTTTCACAATCAAATTAGTATGTTGGTTCTTTTTGTAACTTTCCATGAAGCAAAGTGTGATTCAGCTAGTAGCAGTATCTGCAACAGTTCTTTGCACCTGCATAGTTTCGGTATCTGTTCACAGGCTGGATTGGAAAGTCACAGTTTAATATTTTTAGACTTAATTCTGCATCATTAGGGAGGCACATACTTAAGTTCAGTTCACTGGTGGGCTCCTTACTATGTGCAGTCTTTGCAGTTTTTTGCTTTGTGTTTCCTGAAAAAAAATGTATATTATCCAAGCTCAGTAGCTTTGCCATTTACTCCTTGAGAGCCAGAATGGGACCCTGCGACCTTGACCTGAATAAAGCAGGTATTCAACAATGAATGAATGAGTGAAGGAAAAGAAAGGGACTACAACACATGAACAAGTATGAACTTCTCTGGACAGTGCAATATTAGTGGTCATTTTCTTGACAGGCAGCATGAATCAAATTGCAAAGATCTGTGAATTTCATTTCATGTGGTTTCCAGATTGACACAAGCAAGAGCAGGATCGACTTAAATGACTTACAAGGGATGCAGCACAGTTTAAAGATTGTTTTTCAATCTTCTGTTAGGATGAACTGTTTTAAGTTGGCAGATAACTCAGATGCATGTTGCATACGGCTTGTGAATACCTAAAATGTAGGGTTACGACAAGAGGAATGCTAACGGCTACATCTTACCTGTATCAGGTGTTTAATTAACAGGTTTACTACCTCTTTTACACAGTGAGCCCCTATGACCACAAATGAACAGACCAGGCTTGGTTCATAACATCAACTGAAACTGTTCACAGGAAACCATGAAGACATCCTATATACAGCTTAACAGCATAACATTCTGCATCAATTAAGGGGATGTCAGCTTTATTTTAGCCACATTCTCAAAAGGAATGCACGCATAAAAACCCAGCAGTATTACATTTGGTCACACTTCTACACTGTTAAAAACCTGTATATTTCATTTAGTCTGCCTTCTATGCCAGTGCTTCAGCAAACACTGAAACACACTACAAACATGTACATGTTCATGTCCATTTCTGCTGCCTGGCTAGTTACAATCAAACTGAAGACCATTCATAATATTAACGGTCATGGGCTCACACAGAGTACATTCCCCTTTGTGTTCTCTTCATTCATGTCTCTACTGTCTCCTCTTTTGTCAGCTGATAACACATGTAGATGGGCACCTCTCATCTAAGCATCGGCTTTTCAGGTGAAAGTACTCAGACTGGGCAGCTCACTGTAAAATCTACATAATTACTAAGAAGACTGGACAATTACTTAATGCTAATTTAGTTAGCTGAGGACAACAAAATACAAGTATCGCAAAGATATGAAGCAAAGAGGACTTTGTATCATTAGTAAAGCCACAGCAAGTTTGTAAATGAGAACACTTGGACAACTATCCCAGATATCTCCTTGCAAAAACCTGTATTATCATTGGGAACAATGGGCAGTTTCCTAATGCTAATACAGTCAAATGAGGAGACTAAAGTAAAATTATTCCAAATGTCAGAAACAAGTAAGATTGGCAACCATTAAGTAAAAAAATTTACTTTTGCTATATTTGTTCCTGATCCATAAGATGATATTGACATCTTAGTCACTTTCATCTGTTGTAAAATAGGTTACTATAAAAAAAAGCATACTGTAACAATGAATGTATTTTAAATAATGAAGTATAACTCTTTGTTAAATAAGTCCATCAGAGGACAGAATTAGGTGTACCACAAACAATATTTCCACACAAATCTAATCTGATTGTGAGAAAAGCCACTAGGGACCAAACCTATAAAACTCATGTATGTATGTATGTGTGAAATACACGCACACACACACACACACACACACACACACACACACACACACACACACACACACACACACATGAGCATATTTACTCATGAAGCTGGGCAGCAATGGTGGATCTTTGGAGTACTGCTGACCAGGGTTTTCTACTCCAAAAGAGATCTGACACACTTACTAACCTGCACCCTACAACTTTCCTCTCTCAGAGAGGGGCCAGCTAGTCAGCTCAATCTGAGGAATAAAGGATCTTTGGGGAGTGGTTGGGCCCAGCCTTCAATCTGTCCAGGGGGAAACTGGTGAGGTTGTATGGGCCCAGTGAGTCAAGGAAAGAAGGGAGACATGGAGATCTCAATCTGTAAATAAACTCTAGGCCACTGTAAATCATATCCTTGATTCATTCTGCCACTAATGAATTTAAATTCTCATCTTACACTTCCATAGCAGCAAGCAGTCATATAAATAACATCGCAACATGTCCAGAAAATAAAAAAGGTTATTGCATTTAAGATCACAGATCAACTGCTTTTCCAAGTAGCCCAGAAATAAATGTACAAATATTGGTATAAGAGTTGTTCCTACTGCAGTGCCTTAAAGCTGGATATAACATTTGTTGCTTAAAGTAAAATATTTTTCTCTATAACTAGTTTGTGTAATTCTAACAAAAAATTGTTAAGACCGTCTACATAAGACATACTTATATACAAAGCTGGAATATCCAGGATACGGGTAGAAGCATCTTTGTGCACATCTCTATTAGTTGTAAAAAAAACGTGTCATATCCTGTACTCAACAATTTACACTGGCTAAAATGGCCTTAAGGCTCTTTTCCAAAAACACTAACAGGGATTCAGTTAATAACCCTGTCAGCTACAACAGTCTTCTCACATGGTGATGAGATGGACTCATGGAGTTTGGGTAGTAAGTAAAACGTCTGACTGGAAGAGTTTGGGAAAGCTGTTAATGATCTGACTGTACACTTTAAGGATTGGAGGCACAAAGTAAGAATGATAACATAGAAGCCTTCCACAGAAGCCTATCATGTTGCTTTGAAAAATATGCTACCCAGGATAACTGGGGTCAGTATGACTGGGCTAAAATTTTGTGCTCTCAACTTATAAGGCATGTACTTAAAACATATATGGATGCAAACTGTGCTGATTACATGGACTATGAAAACCTAAAAAAGAACTGCCATGTAGGGCTGGTATGTCTTTGGAGACATAAGTAATGATATTTCATAACTGGACATTTAATTCAAGGAAAAGGGTAACAGCACAGATGTCTGATTAAACACATATCTTACATTTCATTTCATTTTTATACTTATGGTTACATCCAGCACTGAACCCTAAGAGTGAAATGATAAACATTTTATCATTTTGTCAAGTAATTTATATAAATGGGCTTTTTTTGAATGACCCAAAAAGTACTGATAAGTTGATTGTACTAACCGAAAAGTTATTAGCAAATGAAGAATTGTTTAAAACTGACTAACCCACAAATGTAAATAAGAATATGCATAGATAAGTCAATATATATGTGATGCTGCCAGCCCAGCTAGCTGGAATTTTGTAGATAATTCTGTCATTTGTGAATATTGCTATGATTTATACAAAACTGTATGTTATGTACTGAGCTTCAGGAATGCAAATACAATGTACCCTTCTGGGAAAGAACAGAAATGTATATAATCTATATACCTGTGCAAATGTATGTTTTAATAGTAGAAGCTGAAACATACATAGTTAACTTGAAAAACTTCACGAAAATAAGTTGGAATCAAAATGTTTTACAATTGTGTTATCTTTCAATTTCAATGAAGCAAGCAGACACAATGTTTAGAGCTAGACATTTTTCCATTGTCTTGAAAGTAATTTTAATTACTAGGTTTAAGATATAAAGTGTTTTATTGCTTCCTAGCAGCTGCACATCTGAGAGATATGTACTTCTCATACAGAGATGATAAAATTCTGTTGATATCTGTTAACCTGGGAACTGAAGGCAGGTGACAAAGAGTGATGTCAAACAAATTGAAGAACTCTCTCAGAGAAATATTGTGCATTTTGTATCTTGCCTTGGACCTGGAAACATCCTGTCATCAGCACTTGTCTTGCTAATAGTAAGTAACTAGGGTACAGTAATCTCTCTCTTAGATACAGATAGGAATATAGTAAAGATTAGTTTAGATGTTTTCCTGCATTTATTTGAGATTGTCCTGCAATGTTGTTTTAAAATATTTCCTGTGATTCTGAACTCTGGAGTTACTGTGTTGATTAAGTATTCTCTTGTTCTTTTATTATTTATTATTAAATGTATTTAAACCTATCTTTGTGGCTGATATTTGTGAGACATATTTAAGCTCATAGAGTACTTGCATATGTATTTGGTGACACTGTACAGGCCACTCCTAAATAGCCTTAGTCTTGGTTACACTTACCATTACACAGCAGGATTGGTCACCCTTTGTAATGGCCTTTAAGTAGCTGATAAGTAAGGGTTGGTGGCAGTGATAACTACCTTGTAGCCTGGGCAGAAGGAGGCATAGCTAGTAAACCTCTGCCAGCCTCCCTCAGGAGTGTATGTGTGTTTGTACATAAATCAAATCTCAAAGGTTTTGTGTGTCAGCTACTTGGACAGGGGCACAAAGCAGTGGTTGGACAGAGAGGGTGCTGGAGGTCTTGGCTTGACCCCTTAGCTGAGATCTTAACCCTATAGCTGTGCCAGTGGGGGGTCTTATTAGGGATCCAGAGAAAGAGGGAGAAACTAGCCCAAGACTTATGTGATCTCTGTGTGCTCTTAAGGGAAATTGTACTTTACTGTGTGTGTACTTGTCATCCTCCCAATGTGTATGTCCCTCACTGATGCTAGTGGTGAGGAGTGAGGCTCCTTGATTATTGGGCCAGTGCATGGGTGTCACAATGTACAAAAATGGGAAAAAAAAGTTGAGGACAGATGGATGGATTAAACTCTCAGTAACTCAAGTACAGCACTTTAGATGTTTAAATAGGGGCACATTGCAAAACATTATTTAACTAATAATAATGACTGTTGTACCAAACAAAAATGTCATCATCACCAACACCATTTTTTCCTATTTTTACATGGTGTGATACCCCACCCCTCAACCAGCAATCAAGGAGCCTCAAACCTCACCACTGACAATAGTGAAGGACATATACTAGGAAGATAACAAGTACAAACACAGTATTTCCAGGTGCAGCTCTCTGCACCAAGTGCAGTTTCCCTTAAGAGCACATAGAAGACCACAGTCAGTCTGGGGCTGGTTTCTCCCTCTTTCTCCCGATCCCCAATAAGACTCCCCAATGGCACAGCTATAGAGTCCAGATCTCAGCTGAGTGACCAAGCCAAGATGTCCAGCACACTTACTGTCCAACCAGTACTTAATGCCCCTGCCTAAGTAGCTAGCACACACACACACTCTTTGAGGTTTGATTTCCAAACACACACACACACCTGGGAAAGGCTGGCACAGGTTTACTAGCTATGCCCCTTTTTGCCCAGACTATAAGGTAGTTATCACTGCCACCAGCCAACTCCTTAAAAGCTACTTCAAGGCCCTTAACAAAGGGTGTCCAACCTTACTGTGTAATATTAATATTAATATTAGTATTAATACAGATGGTAGTTTGACCAAGAGCAAAACTATTAGGAGTAGCCCACACAGTGTCACCAAAATAAATATGCAATTTCTCTCAAAACTTAAATATCTCTAGGGAGATCAGCCACAATGAAATGATTAAATATATTTAATAATAAATAATAAAAGAACAAGAAATCACTCAGTATATATTCACAGTGACATCAGTATAGTTCAAAATCACAGGGAATATTTAAGACAACATTGCAGGGCAGTCTCAAATAAATAAATAAAAATATCTAAACTAAGTTTTGTTATATTCCTGATTATATCCAAGAGAATTATACTGTTCCCTAGTAACTTACTTCATTAGAGCAAGGCAGATGTGGCAAATGGTTCTTGTCAGGTCCAAGACAGAATACGAATGCACTGTCTCTCTCACAGAGTTCTCAAATTGATATCTCAAATATTACTGCTGGGATAGCTTGCAGAATGACATCATTTCTTGTCATCTGACTCTACCCCAGGTGAAACCCTCACTGCTGGAAGCTGGCAGTATTTAGCATCGACCTGTGAAAATACAGAGACCTCAAATATTTGGCAGATGCTGAAAGTCATAAAACAATTGCATTCCTTCATACTTTCAGAGGTAGTAATTAGTTCACTCTGAAGATGATACAGAAAGCTTCTCAACACAGACATTATGTCTCCAGCCTAAGCTAAAAAGTAATTTAATTTCAGCTATTTTTCTGAAGTTAACCTCCTGTATTCCAGTTTCCACTTTTAAAATATGTACATTTAAACAGTTACAATAATGCATGTACTTTTCCATTCTATTCCAGTAGGGCACACTGGTCATATTTTAAGCACAAACACTTTATAAAATACCTTTTTAACGCACGGCTGTACCAACCAGTTTGATATACACATGGCATACGGTCCTAATACATTTGTAACACAAGCATCTTATATAGATCATGTTGATATTCACAAATGACATATAATTGTTTACAAAATTCCAGATAGCTCTGCTGGCAGTATCTCCCTTTCTCACACATGGGTTTGGCTGTTGCATCAACTAACACCATGTTTCTTGATTCAGTGCCACTCTCCTACCTTCTTTGACAGTTATATCTGACTGTCACAGGTCTTCTCTCAAGCAGTCCATCTATATCTTTGCTGAACATCCTCATTTCCTCTTGCCTTCTTCCCATCTGCAAAATCTTCTGTTTTACTGTATGTTTCTAAACTACAATCATTTGTTCTCTTTGATCTTCACTGCAATTGGAGCTACTTTGGCTTTTGCTCTATTATAATTTCTTCATCTGACAAAAATGTGATTCCCAGCAAACATACTGATAGTGAAATTGTAAAAGCTATGCCAGTCAAAAATGTGATTTCTAACCAACTTGTTCATAATTAAAAATGTACCATGGAATGCAGTAATATAGCTCCCAAAACAGTGGAATTGGTATTCTGCCACTGTGTCCACACCAAGTTAGGCAAATCTACAGTGTTAGTGAATGGGAGGGAACTAAAGGGGCTGCTAGTTTTTTAGAGCATGGTCACACTTATTAAAAAGCTGTATGCCTGTAGATATAAAAATAAGAAGGAGAAGGTAGAAGTAATGTGTATCCATGGAGATCAGAAAAAATATGCCAGAAACAATCAGAAATTCATACACTTTTGACTAAAGTACTACATATTGTAGATTTGGTACCTAACTTAACATAATTCATCAACATTGGCCTAGATGCCCTTCAGTTCAAGACACTGTAGGACTCATGTGGGGAAAGAGCACAGTTAGATACTTGAATACATCAGTGCTAAAAACTGAGGGCAGCAGCCTGTCACATCGTTATAATATGCAGCCAAACTTCAGAAGAAAATAGGACCTGACTTTTGCTGAGAGGGATACAAAAACTGTATATTATCAGAAACATGTTAATTAGTCTTACAAGAATACTCCAACTGATAAATTAATGAAATAAATCAGTACATAAACAAAAAGAGAAGAACCCATATCGCAAGCCATACTGTTTGCTACTGGCAGTTGGTCAATGCTCAGAACACTGAACCCGTAGGAACACCAGCATGCTGGCATCTGACCATGGCATACAGGTGTGAGAAGGTGAGTGTTGAATATTCCTCTCATTCTCCCTCTTCTCCAAGTGTGTGTGATCATGGAGATGATATTAGTTTAGCATGTACAGCCTTGTCCCCTTGAGTGTCAGGGATACAGGGGGAGAGGTCAATCACTGAATTGGCTCTAATGACTTCTCTCAAGGTTTTAGATATTTAGGGACAAATAACCACATGCTGAACAATGAGACAGAGTTATTTATAGTGAACCCACCCATAATGTATGACACAGTACAAGTCTAGCTCGGGTGAGGTAAAGGGGGCAGCAGCCCCAAGTGCAAAGTGTTAGGGGATGAGATTGGCACACGCATATCAATCTTAAGTGCATTGCTGGCTTTCAGAAATGAAAGCCAGTTTTTACATTTGCAGTGAAAACTGAAATGCATTAATGCTCCATGTGTGACATAAACTGTAGCAGTGCCTTCTTACAAATGTAGCAAGCAGCTCACTGCAGTTTAAAAGGAGTTGGGGGGTGCCAGATTGGGAGATGGTCCCAAGCAACAAAATACCTAGCTACATCTCTGTGACATGGAACCTTATTACAGGAGTCTAGAAATTAAAGTAACAAGGGATTTCTGTGTAAAGACAGAGAGGGATGCATAGTGATAAACCCTCTAAGAGAAGCAGAGTCATAGCTGGCTCATCTGTCCCCAGTGTTGCTTTATGATTTGGCACCTCTCAACTCTGCTGAGGAGCCAAAAAGATCTATTCCTGATCTAGTGCTCTAGAATGCCTTAACCAGGTCTGTTTTCATCTCCAATCTACTCCTCTTAGTCAAAAGATGAGGAGGAAAAAAGGTTTCCTCTACATTAAACTTTTAAAAGCTGTAGCAATCTGCTTCCTGCAAGTTATACTACACACAAAGCTGTGAAGCAAGAGCTTCAGTCCTGACAGTAAAAGCAGTATCAGAATTATTTCCATACCAGTATTCAGAAATGCCGGGAAATAAATGCCTGTACTGAACTACTGACCAATTGGCATCTGCTGATTGCCTTTCCTAATACACTTACAGTTACATATATAAACATGTATATATATTTAGATTATTTAGATTATATACATACACACACACAAATACACATAGAGGTAAGCACACTTTTTTGAAGGGTGCACAAGTTTTAATTTCTTTGGTTGTTTAGTTGGAAAATTATGTTTTCTACATGTTGTGCTACTGCATTACTTAGATTTCTTATTATTTAAAGAAATCCCACAAAATGTACAAAAAAAATCAGATAAGATTCTTGTTTCAAAAGTTCACAGTAGACATTATACCCATTATCATTTAGTGTGGTGTGTATTATCAGTATAATATTCATTTACATGTACCATAGTGTGACTAACGCATGAAAATTCATACAGCTCTTTTGCAATCCAGGACTTGAGTCTTATGCTTCCATACAGTCTTTTCAATCTACCTTTTATTTATTTCCCAGGTACATATTTTACCAGTCACCACACTGCTAGTCTGACAGTTACATTTTTCATAACTTTTATGCATATAATCCTTAATACTGCACTGTCTAGTTTATATTACCAAGCTGTATATTTGACATCTCTTACATTTAGATATGCCATACAATTGTGACCTTCCTAAAAGTTTTAACTAACTTGCGGGTACAAGATTATGCAGTTTTCTAGCATGTTATCTGAAAGTTTGAATTGTCATGGTAGAATTCATTCGAGCATTTCATCTCTTATGTTCCTACAATTTCTCAGTATAGTACCCACTATTTTTTTTTCAGAATAAAACTGCATTTAGAAACAGATTAAGTAGTTTAAAGAATTTCCCTGGATTTCATTCATTTTACCAATCACCATTGTATGCTATATATAACTACAAAAAAAACTTGTTTTCCAGGAACACAGTGCTAAATCAACATCATACCCCCATGCTGATTCTCTTTCCAACACTGTGCCACTAAAATTCTAAAAATAATCAGTTAACCACATTTCTTCTTCTTGTCAGAAACTCACTGAAGGAGAAGGCCCTTATTAAGTGGGGGATGTTAACTACTACTGATAGAAAAGTATTAGAGAAAGTACATTTAAATACCAGGACACTCCTTATTCTATTCCATTTAATTCCTTCCAACTTGAAATCCAAATATGTTACTGCCTCAGTGTGATTTTAGGGCCTTTTCCAAACACATGTGAAACAGTTCTAATGCTTAAAGAGTGTTGGATGAATGGATGCTAGTCCAATAATAGTTGTTCTGCTAAAGTATGTGCTGGATCCAAGAAGTGTGCAGTATCCTAATATTAGATGCCATCTTTGTAACACATGGCTTAAAAAGTAAATCTAATAACACACCCACCCTATACATCACAATTTCCCTTGATGGAATAACATGGAAGACAGGGCTTGTGCAAATCTTTATGTACCTTTGCAAGACATGAAAGACTAATGAAGTTACAGAGTTCATGTCAAATTTGCCCTGGCTGCAATATATTTATCAACCAGTACAGGGTAGATCGCACTTCAGAATGCTCCCTAAAGTGAAGACTGTACTAGATGCACTTGGGAGCAGTGACTGGACTGCTTGGAGCTTGCAGTAATATGGGTTGGGGGTGAACTCCTGAAAGCATCACAGAGCCTTTTTTACTGTAGAACAGGTATGCTTTACCATTATAAAAGCCATGTTCAGATAAGTTATCAGAATGATTTTGCAAGTTTGTTTGAAAGAACTGGGTCTAGTTTTTAAATCTGGTAGATAATACTATAAGGTTTTTATGTCCTTCATCCTGCTAACAGCAATAGGGTCAAATCCTTTGAACAGTGTCAGGACACTTTAGTGGTATCATCCTGTCTGATGTGGGCATAGGTAGTTGGCACAGCACACACTGCTAGGAATCTTCTATTCCAAATGTACTCAAGTCTCTCAACCCACATTTATGTGATTCAAAAACTACCCATCCAATAAGTATCAGTCATTAAAATGGCACTCCACACTCTTTTCTTACCTCCCAGTCACCACTGCTGTACTACAAGACTCTATCCTTGGTCCCCTCCTCTTTAACATTTTCACCAACACCCTCTATGCATCCACACAACAGGCCACCCTAATACAATATGCAGATGATATCACTCATATTTTGCACATCTGACAACATGGTACACCTCTAAAAAGTTACTCCGGAAACTTTAACAGCCACTGAAACATGACTTCATAACTCAAAAAAGAACAAACTACTACCCCCCCCCATCCCTTTCTCATGCAAAAAAAAAAAAAAAATTAAAGTCCTCTCTCTTGATAATAAAACTACTGAAGTCAATTTTATAGCAAATTGTTAAGGATGATAATCTTACATTTGACCTGCATATACAAAATTGTATAACAAAATCAAAAAATAGGAATGCTTTACAGAGCCAAAACCTTTCTCACCAACGCAACTAAAACTACACTTGCCACAACTTATCTTCTCCCCACTCTTCTTTATAGTGTTCCCATCCTTACTAACATCCAGGCTTCACAAAAATTAAAGTTGCTAAATTTGCAGCGAGTATCCCTTTTCAGAACATACCACTGTATAGCACTAAAATGCCTAAATTGTTTAGAACTGCCTATAAAATTATCCAGCATCCATCTGTTTGTCTAGCACTTAAAAGCATTATACTCAACTATATTCCCAGTCAGTCATTATGATCCAGTGACTAAAAACTCCTGTCTGCCTACAAACCTAGCAGATCTACTGTACATTGTCTGTACTTGTTAAGGTTGCTAAGACTTGGGTCTCCTTACCTATATCCATCAAGTCAATACCCATCTTTCAGAATCACTCTTAAAGACTTCCTAGCTAAAATCTGGCTTTGTTTATGCTCAAAACCAGAATAAACTATATCCCTAAATGTGAACAAGTACCTTTTCACTCCTTATACCTCCTTACTCTCCCTTCTTCACTTCCTTACTTCTATCAAATTCTCTTCCCTCACTTTCTCTCTAAATATACCAAAAGCCTCTTTTTCCCTTACTTCATATTGCAATTCTTGTTTGTATTAGACTAAATTACCATTACTTTCTCTACAAATTGTCTAAAATTCTCTAAATATTAAATGATTGTCATATAACTTATATTGACTCTTAACCAATGTTTTTATGTTATGTCTATTTTGTTATAATTATTTAAACTGCATATGTTTTTGTTTTAGTTTTGAAGATTGTAAAATTATTGATCTTAAAATGTTTTGCAATAATTTGGAACTTTTCTTCCCGGGCCTCCACTGAAAATGGGCTTCTACCCAGTCACACTTTCCTGGTAATCAAATGTAAATAAATAAATAAGGTCTATTTGAATGAAAATATGGCAGAACATATAGTTCACCCGCCCCCACTTTCACAAACAAGGCTGTAGAGAGTGGTAGGTCTTGCAATAAGAAATTTACAGAGAAGTCAGCAGATATGGATTTTTCTCTCAATAAGCTGTATTGGAACACAGTACCTATACATGTTTAGCCCATTCTACGCAAGCAGAGTATGTTTAATAAAGAAATTGGTATGGTTGGCTCTGCTTCTTATGGCAATGATAACAGATATATGCATATTGTTAAAGTTACTGCAATATCTGCTCTAATGCTTCTGTTACAGTACTGAAAATGGTACAAAGAAATTGTTGAATTTCATCTTATCAACCTCTCCATCAATCCATCTGGAGAAAGACATCTGTCCCTTTTCCCAAACTCCCTCTTGACTTACCCAGTCTTGCTCTCCTGCTTTATGCTGATGACAATGTCCTGTTCTGCTCCAACCATTCTCTTTTCGGTCTTGAATCCAAACTTGCAGACTGATTTCCATGCCTTTATTCGATGGGTCTATTATAAACAATTACTGCTTAACTTACTAAAACAAAAATAATGCTTTTTATTACTAGGCAAAAGGTCACTTCCTATAAACAACTGAAAACATTACTACATTCAAATACGTACGTATTTAGTTGGACCCATTCCTAAATGTCCATCTCCATGTAAACTACACACACACACACACACACACACACACACACACACACACACACACACACAAATAAATCAATTCACACCTATTTGGGGTAAAAGGATTTCCCCATTTCATTCATACCATGTAGGAATAACATAGCTTAAGGTATCTTACTGGCTCAGCTAGAATATAGTCTCCCTCTGATTACTGCAGCCTATAAAAGAAATGCATCCACCATTCAAGCCATTTCAAATGCCATATGCACATTCATCACTCTCTCCCCAAGAAATGAACATCACTGCAAAACCAATGGAAAAGCAAACTATCTACCTGTGAAGCATCATGCTAACTTTCTACTCTACTGTCTCAGCAGTGTAAACAAATCAAGAGTGAGGCCTTCCCCCAACTAGCCTCTGGGCTATTTTGAGATACGCAAACATAAAACCTTAGAATGTTTACTCACTCTGGTCATCCTCCCAAGACAAGGCTTCAGTGCACATACCACACATTCTCGTTCCTTTGTCCCAAACTGCAGTGATCTCTCCCTTCGTTCCTTAAAGATGATTCCTCTTACCCCTTTTTCTCATCAGAAGTAAAAGCACATTACAAAGCTCAAGGAAAATGCAACTGCTATCTCTCTCTGGCCTTATAACTTACCTTCTTCTACCATGGTTCCCCCTAGATGTGACTATGACTTTATCTTTCATTGTGATTCTTTCAGCATGACAACTCTAATATCCACTCTGTATGAAATGCATGTACACACTGAGTTTTGTCAGTCACTCTGTATATAATGCCATGTATCTATTGCTTTTTATATCCTCAAGCCAACCTTGACATTCACTTTGTATATAATGAATATATATATATATATATATATATATATATATATATATATATACATACATATAGTGCATTTTGTTATTCACTCAGTATACAATGTCATGTATCTATTGTGTTTCCCCCAAGCTGAGACTGAAATCCATCCAGTGGGTTCAGTGCAGAACCTTGGTTAACAAATTCAAAATAAAATAAATGTCTCAATATGGAAAATGAAGTGAATCTGATCTGCTCTGCAAGTAATAGACTAAATTGGGTGGCTGACCATGAAGCTAGGCTCAAGATTACCTAGACCCAGTTTTAGTCTATAGTAGCACTGTAGCAATAATAATAATAATAATAATAAAAATAATAATAAATAATAATAATGGACTGGGCTTTGCAGAGCCTTAATCCAGAGGAGGCAGTGAATGGTTTCTGGGGGTTGGTTGTTTATTTTCCTGGTAATTTTTTTTTATAATTTTTTTCTGTTGCATCATATAATTGTTTCACTGTATCTCTGCTTGTATTTTATTTAAGAAAGTAATAAAGAATATTAAACCGATAAAAGAACATTATGAAAACAATCATAGCCAGCTTAAGGCACCTGCAAACTCTGTAGTTGCTGGGGGCCTCTTGGTTCTGGGTGCACCAACCACAACAAGTTATCTTATCTTAATATTTTGTAACATGTCTGTCAAATCAACAAAAACTAGTAGAGCAATCTTGTGTACTTAGTAAATCAGGTAGGTAATAATAACTCTTATTTATATCTCCTTGAAAATTCAAAAATATCTGTGGTTATAGTAACAGTATTTTGTCAAGTTTGTAAGTATCTTCAATATCTGGATGCAGAGAGGGGCCCTTAATCATCATCACTGACTGTGTAGGGGCCCCTCAAAAGCTGCCGCTGATTGTGGGGAAAATGGGGAGAAAAAATTTATTAATTTTCTGCTTACTCTCTTTAACTGAACAGAGCTGAGATATGATCCTGTTAGGATAAAGCTGATAACAAACATGAGAAGGTAAGCACTAGAGATCAGCACTCAGTGTGACTGATCTCGGTGCCTACCTTGGATTTTAAGAAGAGCTGACGCTTCCGATCTTCAGCGATGGTTTTCTCTTTCAGGGAGATGTATAAATACTGGCAGAACACTAGACACTATTACTCTTAACTTCTTTGTCAAGAATTCTGGGCAAAGCCAAAGTAATAGCAAAATAAAGTCTTAAAATTAGGAACACATTTTAAATATTATTTTAATCCACTTACAAAGATAACAGAATAACACATTTTGCATCAACGTGCATTTTTGGATAATAAGAACTATGAAACTCTGATCTCTGGATTTATTGACTGTCAGTAATCCTGAATGATTTACCAGCAAATCAAATGTTTCACACGGGACAGAGCAAAATTTTGAAGTAAAATCAGGGATGGTCTATGAAATCATGGACAGTGACAGGTATGCATTATTCCTCAATGAGGTATATAAATTGATTTACCCCTGCTGCTGTTTAATGACTGCTAAACAACAGTCACTGATCTGGTGTGGCTGTACCAGTGTTGTACAATGTATTGCTATTTTCTGAAGTAAGTGCAAAACCAGCATTGCTATGGCTTATGCTTGTTTGTGTGTGTTAAAATAAGTCACTGCTTTTTATCTGTGCAAATACCCAATAATACTGAGACACATACATTACACTTTTGGGTATCAGTAAAATGCAGCTAACAAGTAATTGTATTTCAAAGGTAAGGTATAAAATACATCATAGAACATTCAGACACATAGATCTCCTCCCCAGACTGTATACATGAATTTTGACTTGTACTTAGTGGTGGTGTCTGCTCTGAACCTCAGACAAAATTATTCGAAAACTAACCCTGCTCAAATGTGTGTGTAGAGAAGGTTTCTGTAGGTTTTGTGGAGGGGGTGGGTATTGTTTGGTTATTACTTCTTTAATTTTCATCACAGTTAAGCCTTAGAGGTGTGCCCTGGAGGTCATTATGTCTTATGTTTGGTCTGGGGACACTATGGTAATTGTTTCTTTTACTTTTCTCACAGATTTCAGAGGTGTACAAAGAAGGTTACCATAGCTTGTTTAGGGCAGTGTACAGTCTGGGAGCAACAAAGGGGAATGCATTATTGTAATTGTGATGCTCCTACAATGGTCCAGTAATCAAGAAGCCTCAATCCTCACCACTGGCAATAGTGAGGGACATCACATATTAATTGTTTGACAGTGGTGGGATACCCACATCACATATTAATTGGATGATGGTGGTGAGATAGCCACATCACACATTAATTGGCTTGTAGTGGTGCAAGTATTGAATTCCTGTAGCCTATGTACAGTGGTCACTGAAGGTTTTTGGACTCTCAATCAGCCACACAGTGAACATCCAGAGTTCAAATCATAATTGTTTTATTTATTTTTTGTTAGCTTAGTTAGTCAGGGAGAGCAGACAAGCATGTCAGCAGAGGAGTATGGCAAGATGACAAGGAGCCAGATGGCTGAGATGTGTCAGGCTTAAGGGCTGGAGTATGCTGACCTGACTAAAGTAGACATGATTGCAACTTTAGTCACAGCTGCATCACAAAATAGCAACCAGGAGGACAATCAAACTGGCCGTGGAGATGTACTACTCTCAGAAAATGGACAGCTCAATCTTCCCACAGAAGACTTAAAAATCTGTCTTGAGTTAAAGAGACTTGAGTTGGAGGCCAAGCATTTGGAAACAGAAGCAGCAGAGAGACTGAAACATCTGCAGGCTGAGGAAAATGAGAAACTGTGATGTCTGCAGGCTGAGGAGAATGAGAGGCAGAGGCAATATGAAAAGGAGATGCTGACTCTTCTCCAGAGTCATGGAAGTAATGGGGAAGGGAGTAACCAAACCCCAGAAGCAACAAAGATCAGTAAATTTCTTCGATAATTTACAGAGAGGGATAATTTTGATAGTTTCATTCATATGTTTGAGAGAGTATGTAAACAGTATAATGTTGACCAAGGGCTCTGGTTATGGTTCCTGACCCCCTTACTCTATGGTAAATCTGTAACTCCAATTTCTATACTATCTGATACCAATTGTTTAAATTATAATACAGTCCAAATGTGTTTATTAGAATGCTTTAAGTTAACACCTGAAGCTTATAGGAAAACGTTTCATGAACATAGAAGCAAGGCAGATGAAAGTGTGTGTGAATATGTTGCTGAACTAAATACTTATTTTCATAGGTGGGTGAGTGGATGTCAGGTCACCACTTTTGAAGGCTGGCAGACCTTTTGGTGAGGGAGAAAGCCCTTAGCACTTTGCTTGAGGACATGAGAATCAGGTTAGCTGATAGACAATGTGATACTGCAGATGAGTTGGGGAAGAAGAGAGACCTATACCTAGCAAGCAGGGCATCATTGCACAGGAAAGGGACATTCAGTGTTGCTCATGGGTCTAAGGTAACTCATGGTGGGTAGCCAAGACTGCCCCAACCGAGTCCGACAGTAGCAGGGGAAGCCACTAGTCCAGGTACATGTCCAGGACCAAGGGTAAATGTTTTAAATACAACCAGTGGGGCCATGTAGCATATAAATGTCCATGGAGACAAGGTGAGGGACAAAAGTTGGGAGAGACAATAAGTGGGAATGACAAAATGCCAACAGTAAGTTGTCTCGAGGCAACAAGGGTACCAAACTACCCCAAGAGGTTATATCCTATCTTAGTGAATGGGAAAGAGGCCATGACTAAGAGAGACACAGCCTCTGATCTAACCATTGTGAAGTCTGCAATGGTTACAGAGGAGCACCACCTGCTTGGGCAGTCTACTCCAGTCAGAGCTTTAGGAGGGACCTCATTCCAAATACCTTTGGCTAGGGTTTACCTTGACTGGGAGGGTGGAAAAGGACACAAGCAAGTAGGTATGTTTGAGTATATCCCTGCAGATGTCCTGATAGGGAATGACTTTGATAATGGAGTACCGTGTGTGCATGCAGTTACACAGAGTCAGGCTTGGAGACAAGCATGTGAGTCTGGTATCCTGGGGGAGACACAGAGAAAGCACACTTGCAGCCAGGATGGGTGAGATGGTTACTTCAGGGACAGAGCTACCCTGCAGCAGTGAGACTGAAGGTGAGCTACAGCTGCTTGTGGGTACTGATGTTCCCTTGGACAGAGTGACTGCAAGGGCAGAGATGAGTAGTAGTACCCAGGCTAATAGTCAGGCACTGCTGTCAGAGGATACCAGACTTCCTGTGGAAGGGGAGCTGGGAAGGGCTACAAAGAGAGAGCTGAGACAGGCTCAGCTCTTAGACCCTACCTTACAAGGCCTGAGGGAGGTAGCTGTTGAGGCACCTGATTCTCAAGGGAAGGGGGAATCTGTATACTGGAACAAAGGGCTACTGTATAGACAGTGGACCCCTGAGGGATGGCTACAGGGTAAGAGAATACAGCAGTTGGTAGTGCCCACAACCTACCATCTGGCACTTCTAGCCATAGCCCATGATATTCCCTTTGCAGGTCATATGGGCATAAAACGTACAAAGAGACATAGTATGCAGACTTCCTATTGGCCTGGGATTTCCAGAGAGGTAACCAGGTACTGCAGGACCTGTGAGCAGTGCCTAAAGGTAGGCAAGGCAGGAGACAAGGTGAAAACTCCTTTGATGCCTTTGCCTATGATCAAGGAGCCATTTCAGAGGGTAGTTGTGGATATTGTGGGGCCTCTGAGTACCCCAAGTTCCACAGGGAAAAAGTATACTTTAGTGGTAGTAGATTATGCTTCCAGATATCCTGAGGCAGTGTCTCTGTCCTATAACGAGGCAGAAAAGGTGGCAAATGCTTTGCTAGAAATTTTCAGCAGGGTAGGCTTTCCAAAAGAAATACTGACAGAGGTTCCAATTTCATGTCAGACCTGCTGGATTGTCTGTGGAAGCACTGTGGAGTGAAAGCACCTAAAGACCACCCCCTACCATCCACCACACTAATGGTTTTATTGAGAGTTTAAAATCTACACTCAAGACGATGATATGGGCATTTGCAGACCAGTTTAAGAGGGAGTGGGACAAATATTTGGCCCATCTGTTGTTTGCTTACAGACAGGTGCCCCAGGAATCCACAGGTTTTTCACCCTTTGAGTTGTTGTATGGGCATTAGGTGAGGGGACCTCTAGATTTGATTCTATATGAGTGGGAGGGTGAATGTGAATCCCACAAGGAGACTGTTGTGGCCTATGTCGTAAACCTTAGGACAAGGCACAGGGAACTCATGGGCTTGGCTCAGGAGAACCTAGCAGAAGCCCAACAACAGAAAAAGGTCTGGTATGACAGGAATGCTCGAGCTAGAGAGTATACTGTAGGGTAGCAGGTAATGGTTCCCATTCATGTCAAACACAACAAGCTGCAGGCAGGTTGGGAGGAACCCTACAAGGTGGTAAGGAAGGTCAGTGATGTTAACTCATGGTAGAACTGTTAGGCAGGAGGCAGGGGCACAAATTGTACCATATTAACATGATGAAACCTTACCATAATAGGGAGGCCCTTGTGCTGAGTATTTGCAGAGGATTGCAGGAGGAGTCTGAGGGAGATCTGGTAACTGATCTCTGCAGTGAGGCTCAGACTGACACCTCAGTGGAAGGGGTAGCAATGTCCAAGCAGCTATTCCCTATCTAGGTTTGAGAAATCAGAGCAGTGTTACAGGAGTTTGGGGACATGTTCACTGGGAAACCAGGGTTCACCCATATGATGCAGCACCATGTGGATACAGAACTCCAAAGGCCTATTAAGCAGGCCCTTCAAAGGGATGCTTGTACCAAAGAAGGTTGGCAGCATCACATTCTGTGTGGACTACAGGAAATTAAATAGCCACACAGAGTCAGATGCTTACCCCATGCCTAGGGCAGATGAACCCCTATAACAGCTAGGTGGGGCTAAGTATCTTACCACTATTGATCTTACCAAGGGTTACTGGCAGGTACCCCTGACTCCCAGGGCTAGAAAGAGGTCAGCCTCTGTGACTCCTTTTGGCTCGTATCAGTTCACAAATATGCCCTTTGGGATGAAAGATCCCCCAGCGACTTTCCAGATGCTGGTAGATCATATCCTAGCAGAAGCAGGATATTTTGCCCTTGTTTACCTAGGTGATATTACCATCTACAGCCATACCTGGCAAGAGCACCTTCAGCATATCAGGGAGGTGTGGGGCCGACTACAGAGGGCAAGGTTGACCATTAAGCCCAGCAAATATCAGGTGGATATGACAGAGATCTCGTACTTGGGACATAGAGTGGGGAGTGGTAAGATCAGGCCAGAACCTGCCAAAGTGGAAGCCATTCAGGCATGGCTTACACCTGTTAGCAAAAAGCAGGTGAGGGCATTCTTAGGGAAAGAAGGGTACTACAGAAAGTTTGTCCCCAGTTAGAGTACCTTAGCTGCTCCCCTCACAGACTTGACAAGGAAAAAACAAGCCAGATAAAGTAGTGTGGGCCCCAGCATGTGAGCAGGCATTCCAGAAGCTTAAAGAAGCTTTGGAAGGACCCCCTCTGCTAGCCAGTCTAGATTACAGCAAAGAATTTGTTGTGCAGGTGGATGCTTCAAACCATGGGGTGGGGGGGCTGTACTTAGCCAGGTTTCCTCAGAGGGAGAAGAGCACCTAGTGGTATATCTTAGTCGTAGGCTTCAACCCAGGGAGGAATGCTATGCATCTGCAGAAAAGGAATGCCTAGCCAAGGTGTGGGCACTGCAGAAACTTCAGCCTTATCTGTATGGAAGGAAATTCACTGTAATTACAGACCATAATCCCTTAACATGGCTACATCATGCCAGCCAGCAAAATGCCAAGTTACTAAGGTGGAGCCAAGGGTTGCAAGCAAATGATATGACAGTGCAGTACCGCAGTGGTGATAGCAATGCCAACACAGATGGGCTCTCAAGACAGGGAATGGGGTAGTGTATTCCCAGATAGGTTCACCCTCTCAAGCAACGTTCTTCAAGGGCCACTTGAACAACTAGCTTGAGTTTTCAGGGAGGGGAAAAATGTGACACTGCCAGCCAAGCTATCTGGAATTTTGTAAATAATTCTGTCATTTGTGAATATTAATATGATTCATATGCTTGTCTTACAAATGTAAGAGAACTATTAGGTATGTGTATATTAAAATACTGGTGCAGAAATGTGTGTTGAACAGAGTTTGTGCAGTACTGAGCTTTAAGGATGTGTCTACAGTGTACCCTACAGGAAGAGAACAGAAATGTATATAAAGTATATACCTGCACAAATGTATATTTTAATAGTAGAAGCTGGAACACACAGAGTTAACTTACAAAATGTTAAGAAAATAAGTTTTGATTGTTTTATGATTGTGTTGTCTCTCAGTATCAGTGAAACAGACACAATGTCTAGAGCTAGAGGTTTTTCCTGTTGTCTGAAAAGAAAAGTAATTGCTAGGCTTAAAATGGAAAACTGTTTAATTGTTTTACGACTTTCAGTTCTGGACAAACATCCGAGAGATATGTGTTTCTCACATAGAAATGTTAAATTTTGTTAAGTTTCTGTTAGCCTGGTGACTGAAGACAAGTGACAAAGAGTGATGTCATCCAAGTTGACTCAGCAGTAATGTTTGTAATTTAAGAAATCTCTCAGAGAAATACTGTGCATTTTGTATCTTGTCTTGCACCTAGAAACATCAATTCAGCATCATCTGCATTTGCCTTGCTAATAGTAAGTA
This sequence comes from Protopterus annectens, assembly GCF_019279795.1. Lineage (NCBI taxonomy): Eukaryota > Metazoa > Chordata > Ceratodontiformes > Protopteridae > Protopterus > Protopterus annectens. The sequence continues at coordinate 287,886,916 of NC_056738.1, read as the reverse complement.
ACTAGGGTACAGTGATATCTCTTAGATATAGATAGGAATATAGTAAAGATTAGTTTAGATGTTTTCTGTATTTATTTGAGACTGTCCTGCAATGCTGTTTTAAAATACTTCCTGTGATTCTGAACTCTGCATTTACTATGTTGTTTGAGTATTGTCTTGTTTTTTTATTATTTATTACTAAATATATTTAAACCCATCTTTGTGGCTGATATTTGTGAGACATATTTAAGCTCTTGGAGTACTTGCATATGTATTTGGTGGCACTGTACACACCACTTCTAAATAGCCTTAGTCTTGGTCACACTATTTGGATAATAGTAACATTATACAGTAGGATTGGTCACCCTTTGCAAGGACCTTTAAGTAGCTGATAAGTAGGGGTTGGTGGCGGTGATAACTACCTTATAGTCTGGGCAGAAGGGGGCAGAGTTAGTAAATCTGTGCCAGCCTTTCCCAGGTGTGTGTATGTGTGTTTGTATATAAATCAAATGTCAAAGTGTGTGTGTGTGTATCAGCTACTTGGGCAGGAACATGAAGCACTGTTTGGACAGAGAGGGTGCTGGAGGTCTTGGCTTGACCCCACAGCTGAGATCTTAACCCTATAGCTGTGCCAGTGGGGGGTCTTATATGGGGATTTAGAGAAAGACGGTGAAACCAGCCCCAGACTTACTGTGATCTCTGTCTGCTCTTAAGGGAAATTGTACTTTACTGTGTGTGTATTTCTCATCCTCCCGTTGTGTACATCCCTCACTGTTGCCAGTGGTGAAGATTGAGTCTCCTTGATTATTGGACCAGTTCAGGGGTGTCACAGTAATCATTACTTTTTGCACTTTCTTCACAATCATGCATCAGGCACTTATACAGGTAGCTGCCTTTGGGAGGTTAGGTGTGAGTAGTGAGAAGGCATGCTATGTATACGTATACCAGCAGTCACTCAAAATACATGATTGTGGTCATTTGGATCTTGGCATTCATCACAATCTAACACCAGAAGGATGCACAGGCAGCGATTATCTTTTTTGAGGGGTAGGGAGGCAGGAAACCTCAAACTTTGGGTTGTTTATTGTGAGATACTTTACTGTCAGCTTTGAACATTAAGTCTTGGGAACAACTCTTTTCTTACTCATGATTTTTGTTTAGGCCACTGTTGGATTAAAAGCTTGGGAAAATGCTCTAAAATGCATCAAAAAGCCCTTATAACCCTATAGCTTATGGGGGCCCCAGCTTAACTAAGTTATTTTCCAAATGATTATTACTGTGTTGTCTTGGTCAGGAAAGCTGTATTAGTAGGATGCAAGGACATCTAAAGTTGAACAAAAGTACTAATTTTCTTTCCTTGATCATAATTTCTGTTCAAGCCACTATTGATGCAAAAGGCTGTGTATACACAAAACAAAACAAAGAAAAAAATGAAATGTACTTCAGAGCATAGAGAAAGTTAAGGCAAAAATCTGAGAAAAGGAAGAAAAAAGTAATGTGCATGGTGTGGGGAGCCCAAGATGGGGGGAAACAGAGAGTAGCACTGGAATGTGTGTGTGTGTGTGTGTGTGTGTGTGTGTGTGTGTGTGTGTGTGTGTGTGTGTGTATGTGTTGGGGAGGTGAAACAGTAGGCAGTGCTCCATTCCACCTAAATCCAGCATAGTACATAGGCTTATTGTAATGTAAGAGTATTATATCTACAGGTCAGTCTGTGAGTACTTCTTCTAAAAGTTTGCAGCATGAACTAAAATGTTGCTTAGGAGGGGTGGCAGTGATGGGATGATACTTAGACATGAAGTGCCCAGAGGGGTCCCAACCTAACATTTGCTGGGGGGCCCAAAATGCTAAAACTGGCCCTGAAAACAATGACAAGAACTACTAATGCTCTACTTTCAACTGCTTCAGGTTTTATTGCCTTTGAGAATAATGCAGTTTTACAAAACCACTGTACCAAGGTTTATAAGAAAGATAAAGATAAAACACACAACACAGCAGACTACAAAAATATTTTTTGTACTTCAAATTATATCCACTCAGATTATTTGGGGTGGTTTCTTATTTGAATTAAATTCTACTCTTTTAACATTAAAAGGCTGCTTTCCCACATTTTGTGCTAAAACTTTTACTTTTGAAGTGAAAATTCAAAATAAATATAGAAATGCTTTGATTAATGAAATTACAAACTCTGTGCTCCAGAAAGATGCAGTCTACAATGTTCATATTTTTGCAATGCTGATCTACATTTCCAGTGAACTATTTCCCTTTCAAAGGATGAAAGAGATTAAATTACAAAATCAAATGTATACAAATCTGTTTGTGTTTCAGATATCATTTGAAACTAGTTATCAGTCTTTTCAATGCAATCACACACATGCACAAATCAGACACAGACACACAAAGCAGTGTTTGCAAGAAAATGTGTTACTGTATACAGAACTAAAGGAATTTTCTGATCAATAAAGCAGCTACAGATGGGGCCCACCATTTTAAAAATATGCAAATTGACTAAATTGCAGGTTATCCTCTCTTCAGGGTGTTGGGGCACATCTTCCCTACGTAAGTAAAAGCAAACAGTAAGAATACTTACATGCAGCTCTGAGAGTAATGGACATATGTGACAAGTTTGCATAGAGAACCACATGGAATACATCAAAGGCCAGACATATCTACAATTGTATCAGATTGCTGGACATATCAGTTTGATAGCAATCATACCTCTTAACCTCTTAGTGCCAAAAATCTGGACAAAAGCCTGACAAATGGGGGACAAAGGCCCAAAAATAGGGACAGATTTTAAATATTGCTCTTACAAACTTAGAAAGTTGATAGAATAACAGGGCTTGTGTTAACATGTATTTTCGGAAGGATTTGAAGTCTGAAACTCAAATGTATGTCATTATTTAGTGACTTCAGCCCTCAGATCATTTTAGTGAATTGCCAGAAAATTACAGATTTTATGAGGAACAGATCAAAAATATGAGGCCAAAATCTGGACATTCTGTGAAAATCTGGACAGTTGAGAGGTTTGGTAGCAATACTGTACATCCCTTAGTGTAAACTAAAAGCAGACTAGTTAGAGACATTATTGTATGCTTACTAGCTTTTATCATTACACACCACAACAAGCTTAAAATAAAAACACCAAAAAGGTTGCTACATGAAACAATTCAATGCAAAAATTATAAATGGAGCTGTAAAAGAAAAGTTTACGTGTAGTTCTTTTTTAGACAAATGAAAACACATAAATCTTTTTAATTCTCTTTTTAAAACTGAAGATTTCATTTAAATTGCTGAACTGAATCACTTGTATGTTCTCATTTCCCAAGCCTTTCGCTTCAAATCACAATTTCAATGAAACACATCTGTTTGTAATGAATACATTAAAGGAAAGCATTTCATTCATATACATCCTGCATAAATACATAAATGCAAGATCAGGCATTACCTGTTATCATGCATAACTTCTTTTAAAATACATTTTAATGACACAAATTTAGGAATTTGATAAAAAAATTCTGTCTGTATGTATGTATGTATGTACGTACGTATGTATGACTGAAGGCAAAAACCCTGCTTCATTTTACATATGTATCAATGTGACCATCATAGCCAGTGCTGGTGTATTTTCTTTCTGCTTAGAGGGTTGTTATTACTCTTTCTGTGATATCGCCTCAAGCCTTGGCATTCAGACGTATTGCCCTCTGCTGCCAGTACCCTCCTTTTACTCGAGAAATGACATACGGAACTGTGCATGAAAGGATGTACAGTGCTAGAGTGTTACTGACTCTGGGCATAAGGAAGAGGGGTTAGTGTAGTATATTTGCCGAAGCTATTCATGTACAGGTAGACGTTCTAATTCTGTAGAGGTATAATTATGCAAAAAACAGAGCATTCTGAGCTGGAATAATGCATACAAATTACCAAATTCGGTATTGCCAATATAATCACTGGTAGGATGCCATGGCATTACAATAAATTGCTGTTTGCACTGATTACACTGAAGCTTAAGTTCAAACATCATTTAAATTTACACACTTGAAGATGAGAGTGTAAGTAAACTATAGTAAGCTTGCATGTCTATGTCTGTGTTGGAATGTTGCAGTACTATTAATTTAACAGTTCTTAGTACAATGCAGCAGGAGATATAGCAAGATGCAGAAAATGAAATGCATGGTGCACTATAATACTTCAATGTTTCTGTTTACAGAGTTATATTTTAACAGAGCAATCAGTGCAGAGCAGAAAAATCCAAAAAGCACGCTTGAAACTTTATAATATGAGAAGTGCATTTGTCAGCCTGAAAACAAAGCTGTTTCAAAACATTTTACTAGGAAAGATAGAAATAAATTATAGCAATAGAAAACTGATGTCTACTACTCACTGTATAACACTCACTTTTATAGTTACAAAAATAATTCTAATAACCAAAAACCGAGGATTATAACAGAGCCTGTAGAATACATCACCAAACTCCAGTCAATGGCAAATGAAACTAGGGAACCAAATGGTAGTGAAGGCATAAAAAGCAGGCAGCATAGCACTCCAAATGTTTATTAATATACAAAAAATACACTATGCGCTTCCATCCCTTATAGTGTCAGGACTTCATCAGAGTGTATTTTAAATGAACAACAGTTACTTATAAACCTTAAGGAGCCAATCACTTTGCTCTGATTACACAGTCATTAATAATTAGTACATTTCTATGATGTATTCATTAAATAAATCTGTCACCTTACCTTAAGGCAACGGTAACATCACAAAATAAATAAAAAAATACATATGTAATAAGTCACCAAGTTAGAAATTAAAAATGTTAAAATATTTTCATTTGTTTGCACTCGACTTGACCAAGTGATACATAAATAACATTAAAAACACCAAAGGCAAAACACAATAGACCTTCACTTGTTAAAATGTGTATACTCCTACACTATCACTACATTAAGTGTATATCACATAATTTATTGAACTCCTTAAATAACAATATATATATAATATAAATATAAATATATATATATATATATATATATATATATATATATACATTAAATGAATCAATTATTAAGGGATCTATATATAATTACATTATTGCCCCCATCGAACCACAAAATATGTTTATTTTAGTATTACAAGATTCAATTTTCAAGACACTTTTCAAGGAAAGCCGCCATTTAAACCTGGCAGATTGGTAGCATTTAGCCTAATCTGCCAACACAGCTCCTTATATTCCAACAGCTTTTCTATGTCTCCACCTCTTAAATTTAGGGTAACCTTATCACTGATGATAAAACGAAACTTTTTAAAGTTCCTACATTCTAATGAATGCATGTATAAGGCATTTGTAGACCCTTTATTTTTTATGTCCCTTAGATGTTCAAGAATTCTGTCTCCAAGTTTCTTTTAGTTTTGCCAACATAAAAAGTGGTACAGGAAACAAATGCTTCCAAGTACACAGCCCCCACTGCATTACAATTAATGTGTCCTGGACATGTAATAGAGGTATGATAACTTTTACCATAAGGTCCATCATTAATATAGCTGAAGGTGGTACACATTCTACACTTTCACATCCTAGACCTGTACTGGTCCTTAGTCGCAGTGATTTCTGTTTCTCCTGGTTCTTTTATATTCTTTCTTTTACTAAAAGTGAAGAAAGGCATCTTCCCTAATTTTCATTTTAGTTATTCTGTGAAAATTAGGTTCCAATTAGAAGTTATTATTCTTTTGATTTTGTACACATCTCTGTTGTATAGAATGACCAGTGCTCCCATCTTTATAAAACTGCACTTTCTTGCCTCATATTAGTATGAGTGAACGTCAATGTCAAATGTTTTCCTAAAATAGGGGCATAATGAAAACCCCTACCATATGACTTCCTTTAAATTCTCTAGAAGTGCCTGTGGGTAATTCCTTTCCATAAACATTCTAACCAAACTATTTATTTCTAATACAAAATGGCTGTCTTCATTACTTAACCTGGACAGACCAACCATGTGTCCCTTGACAATACTTTTTCTTTGAAATTTAGGGTGGCAATTATTATAATGCAAGTAGGCATTGGAGAATGCTTCTTTTTTAAAGATGGTAGAACAATACATCTTATTAACCAAGTTTTTATATATAGTGACATCCAAATAATCAATGACATCTAAAGATGCAATGTAAGCAAAATTTAAATAATCAGTAGTATTTTTCAAGTAAACAACAAATTAATCTAGGTGATTTTTATAACCTTGCCTTAAAATCAGGATGTCATCTAAAAACTTGAAGTATGCATGAACCTTGCTAAATAAGGGAGTACTAAATACAAGCTGTGTTTCCCATGCTGCCAAAACTGTGTTAGCGAAGACAGGAGCAAATTAAGCTTCCATCACAACTCCCATCTTCTGGTAAAAAAAATTCACCTGCAGAAAACACAAAGTTATTCTTAGGAACCATATCCATGAATGCAACCATAGCCAGAACCTCATTGTTACTCAAGGAGGTTATGTCATTAAGCATTTCCAATAAATAGTTCCAGCACATGGGGGAATAACTGAAAACAAATTTACTATGTCTGTGGTAGCTCTTAGTGTATTTTTTGTATATTAATAAACGTTCTGAGTCCTATCATGCCTGTTTTTTTGCCTTCACTACCAGTTGGTTCCTTAGTTTATTTATAACTGAAGCCTTTGAACAACATCTGACAGTAACCACTGCTACTCTGTATTGCCAAAAAATGCCTAACTTTATGATTAAGTTCTAAGATTTCTGCATTTAGATTTTTGAGGCAAGGGACATGTAGCCAACTACAATTGCCACCTTCGGCAATCCAAATTTGTCATTCACTGATTGATAGTGACCTCATACAATTGCTATTTTTAATCATTGATCAACATGACCACTGAAAATTCTACAATTTCCACCTGCAACACTGCTTTTCATAGCGCTGTGTAAAAAAAAATATATGTATCTCCCACAACTATTTTTTTATTTTTTTTTTTATTGCTAACAAGTGTGACATCCCCACACTGGGCCAGTAATGAAGGAGTCTGAATCATCACCACTGACACTGGAGAGGCACATGTACTTGGAATACAAATGGATACATTCAGTATTTCCAGACACAAACCTCTCTGCATCAAGCTCAATTTCCCTTAAGAGCAGTTAGGGAACACAATCAGTTCAGGGTCTGGATCTCTATATGTCTCCATCCAGGTCCCCAATAAGACTACCCACTGGTACAGCTCTAGGGTTAGGTCCTCAAGCAAGTGCCCAAGCCAGGACCTCCAGCACCCTCTCTGTAAGCTCAGTGCTTGGTGTCCCTGCTCCAAGTAGCTGACACACACACACACACACACACACACACACACACACACACACACACACACACACACACACACACACACATACACACACACACACACACACACCTGGGAAAGGCTGGCACAGACTTACCTGCTGTATCCGCTTCTTCCCAGAGCATAAGTTAATTATTACCACCACCAGACACTCCACAAATCAGCTACTCTATGGCCCTTAACAAAGGGTGTCTAATTATACTGTGTAATATTAATACTAATACAAATGGTAGTAGTTGACTAAGACAGCTGTGCCTTCTGGAGTGGCTCACACAGTGTCACCACATGCAAATATTCTCAAAGCTTAAATATCTTCTAAAAAGGACCAGCCACAATGAAAAAGTTTAAATATATTTAACAATAAATAATAAAAGAACAAGAAAATATCAGATATATATTGACAGCAAACCACAGAGTTCAAATTACAGGAAATATTAAAAATAATATTGATGGACAGACTCATACAAATAAAGAAAAACAATCTCTAAACTAAGCTTTACTATATTCCTGACTGAATCTAGGATAATTACTCTTCCTTAATAACTTACTTGATAGAGCAAGGCACAATGAAATATGTGAGCAGTCATTCTAGTCAGGTTCCCTAAAAGAAAATACTCAATACTCATTGATTACTCCCTGTAAAATATAATATTCAAGATGGCTTGCAGAATGGCCTCATCTGGTCACCTGACTCTAGGTTCTCAAAGTATCCCCCTTTGAAGCTGAGACAGAAATTTAGCATAAATAGCTACAATACACATCTAAATGTTTCTGGCAGTGCCTGGGGCTCTCCCTCTTTTTATTGAGCTAATAACAAATGTTTCTTCCAGGCCCACTGTGACTAGTCCTATTAAGCACTGTGGGGTGATGTTTAATGGTGTAACAGCTCATTTACATTTCCCTTATTTTTCTTGCAGTACCTGGTTACATTCATGGCAATCCCAAGCCAATAAAGTTCTGCATAATTATTTATTTATTTATTTATTTGACATTTGTTAACTGGGATACCCAACTAAGCAAAGGCCCTTTTTGGAGGCCCAAGGAGAAAAGCTCCACAATACAACAAGTTATTTCAATAATGTAACTAGCAGAGAATGATAGTAGCATACATGAAATACTCTAAGCAGAGAAATAAACCACAGCAATTGTATCCCAGAGCAGACTGTCAAACTAGTAAGATCAGTGGTAACAATACATGAAATACTCTAAAGGACAAATAATCACAACATTTTCACAGAACAAAAATGAGTAGAGAGAATCAAAAAGTAGAAGACATTAATAATAAAAGGATATTATACAGCAATAATAGGAATTTCACATATCTATTTACAGTGATTTTGGAGTATTCTAGAGGTCCCATTGAATAGATATGAGCAAAAAGTAGAGGATATTAATAATAAATTGAGATTATACAGCAATAGTAGGAATTACAGACATCCATTTACAGTGATTTAGGAATCATATAGAGGTTCCAGGAATATATATGAGCAGTAAATGTTTCATAGTGTAGAAGGAAGAAATCCATTTGGTAGAGAGTTAGTTATGAGAGGGAGGAGAGTAAGTTAAAGAGAAGGGTAAGTAATAGATGAATTGGAAGGGAATACAGAAAGTGTTGGGATAAGGAGACAAACATATGTAATGACAAGTAAGAAATTTTGGAAAGCACAGTAAAGGGAAGACTTATGGGAAGATGGTAGAGAGTTCATGTAGGATATTTACATTGACAGGTCAAGTGCCTGGTTTATTTTAGTAGAGACATGAGAAGTTTGTTCCATGAAAGGGCTACACAGTTTTTTGTCCAAAAGGGCTCCTAGGTTTAGAAATTTCCAGGTGAAGTTAGTCAAAGCTTCTTAGAGTTTGAGGGGTGGTGTACAGGGAGACCAGAGTAGAGATGGAGGGGCAGGAGGAGGGTTTGTGTATGATGGAGTGAATGAGGGTAAGTTGAGAAATTTCAAGCTTGTGAGGGAATTCTAGACAGTTGAGAGAAGTGAGGGCAAGACAGTGATGTGACCTAGGTGGGTTGTTGGATGCAAATCTAGCTACTTTATTATAGGTTGCTTGCAATTTTATGAGGAGATTTAATTGTAGGTTAGTTAAGATTTGAGAACTATATAGTACGGTAGGGAGGAAATAAGGCTTGGCAAGTGTCTGTAGTGAGTCAAGGGTTAGGAACTTTTTATTTCTGTACAATAGACCTCATTTTTTATGAGTTTTCTTAATACTGTGGAACACATATAGGGCAAATTTTTAACTGGTCATGTATAATGGCACTGAGAAGCTTAGTTTGGGTTTCAGCCTTAATGTTAGTGTTGTTTAGGGATGTCATGGTGAAAGTGGATTTGTGTTGAGAGAGAGATTTGGGAAGGAGTAGCAGTTAAGTCTTTTTGGGACTGAATAAGAGTTGATTGTTCATAAGCCAAGTTTTAATAAGGTTGAAGGAATTTTGCATAAGGGTATGTAGCTTAGGGACAGAGTTGGAGGTGGTGATGACCGTGGAGTCATCTGCGTACTGTATTAGGGATGACTGTGGGCAAGAAGTGTATAGATGATTTATAAAAATATTGAAAAGTAAGGGACCAAGTAGAGGAGACCCACTTAACAGCTTGTAGGTGGTTGAAAAGATAGCTTTGAAATGAGGAGATAGCTGGAGAAGAGAGACTGAGTTAAGAGAGTTCAGATAGAAGGATAGAGTGAGAGACAGTATCAAAAGCTTTGGAGAGATCCAGAAAGAGACAGGAGAGCAGCTTGTCATTGTCTCTTTCCTGGGAGATAGAGTCTGTAAAGGAGATGAGGACTGTTGCGGTACTATGGTGTGGTCGAAACACATGTTGTGTAGGAGAGAGTAGGTTGTGGGAGATTAGGTGGTCTAGAATTTGTTTATGTACATATTTCTCGAGGAATTTGGATAGAGGAGATAGTATTGCTATTGGTCTGTCATTTTGAAGGTCAGTAGAGTTACCGTCTTTATCAAGGGATATAATATAGAATTATTTTCCATAATGAGGAAATAGTGGATTCTTTTATTGAGCAGTTTATAAGAATAGAAATGGGATAGGCAATAGAGTGGACTGCAGCCTTCAGGAAAACTGGAGGTAGGTTGTCTGCTGATACAGAGCAAGGTTTTAGTTTGAGGAGGAGATTTTTAATATAATTTGTTGGGAATGGTTTCAGTGAGAAGGAGTCTTTTAGTGGTGAAGGAGTGATACTATTGCAGGGATCAGTGGTGTTAGAGTTTTGGATGAGTTTACTAATTGAGTATGTGATGTAAGAGTTAAAGATTGATGCACTCTGTTGTGGAGAGTTGTTAGGGCAAGGGTTGGGAGTACAGGAGATTTAAAGGGTGCAGAATTTGGTTGATGATACACCAGAATTTCTTGGGATTCTTACATTATGTGGTTTGGGATTTCAGATAAAAGTTTTCTTATCTAAATTAATTTGTATTTTTGTTGGGTTATGTAATTTTGTATATGTTTGGTAGTCAGTGTGCAATTTAGTTTTTGTTCACAGCTTCCAGGCATTGCCTCTTTTCTTAATTAGGGAGAGAGTAGCTTGGGTGAGCCAAGAGGAGCATCTAGATTTGACCATTTTAGACTGAGGAGGAGCAAGGGAGTTTAGAGTGTTAAGAAATATGGTGGTAAATTGTTGGACTGCTTCATCAAGAGGTAGATGAAGTAGAAGGACCAGTTCACAGATGAAAGAATGTTGTTAAAGGAGTTAGGATTAAGGTTGGAATGTTTTCAGCATTCAATAAGTTTATGTGGTCTAGGGAGATGAGGAGTGAATCTTTGGACACAGATGGGAGAGTGGTCAATGATGACGTCAGGTAGGGATTGGAGGTTGTGATAGAGGTTAGGGTGAGAGACTAGTATCCAATCAATTATGGATGCAAAGTTAGATTTTTTTACAAAGTGGGAAGGAGGTGCGATGGGTTGGGTGAAGTTAATACTAGAGCTTGGACAGGAGGAATTAAGTGATATCCAATTGATATTTACATCACCTAGAATGGTGCTGTCATTTGGTATGATGCTGGAAAACCAGGAGAGGATTTGTTCAAGTATAGGTATGCTGTCTCCTGGAGGTATGTATATGGTAGCAATAGTTAGTGTTTTATGGTTGTTGAGTTTGAAGTTGGCAGTTAACAGTTGGGCAGGGAGGAAGGCAGGAGGTGGATTTGGTAGGGGAGATAGATTGTTGTAGTAGAGTATTGCGACACCTCCTCCTTTTTTGATAGTTCTATCAAGGTGAAGGATGTTATAGCCTAGGGGTAGGACTTCCTTATTTGATATATGTGGCTTAAGCCAAGTTTATGTCTCTTTGTATGCTTTATGCCCATATGACCTGCAAAAGGAATGTCATGGGATAAGGCTAGAACTGCCAGATGGTAGACCCCGGGCAGTTCCAACTGCTGTACTACCTCACTTTCTAACCCTCCCTCAGGGGTCTACTCTCTATACAGTAACTCTTTGTTCCAGTATACAGACTAACCTTTTCCTTGAGAATCAGGCACCTCCCTTGCTACCTCCCTCAAGCCTTGTAATGTAGGGTCTGAGAGCTGAGCCTGTCTCAACTCTATCTTTGTGACTTTTCCCAGCTCCCCTTCCACAGGAAGTCTGGTATTTTCTGACAGTGGTACATCACTGTCAGCCTGGGTATTACAACTCACCTCCACCCTTGCAGTCCCCTGTCAAAGGGAACATCAGTACCTACCGGCAGCCATGGCTCATCTTCAGACTTACTGCTACAGGGTTGCTCTCTCCCTGAATTAGCCACATCACCAGTGCTGGCTTCAGGGACGCAGTCTGTCTGGGACTCCCCAGGCTACCAGATTGACACGCCTGTCTCCAAGACTGACTGCATGTCACTGCATGCACTCAAGGTATTGTATTATCAAAGTCACTCCTTATCAAGACATCTGCAGGGATATCTTCAAACACATCTACTTGCCTGCTTCCTTTTCAACCCTCCCAGTCAAGGTGATCCCTGGCCAAAAGTATTTGGAATGGGATCCTTCTAAAAGCTCTGACTGGAGTGGACTGCCCAAGCAAGTATTGCTCCTGTTTAACCACTGCATGCTTCACAATGGTTATATCAGAGGCTGTGTCTCTCTTGTAGCGGCCTGTTTTCCATCCACCAAGATAGGATACAGACTCTGGTGGTAGTTTCATACCCCTGTTGTCTCCAGACAACTTACCTATGGCATTCTGTTATTCCCACTTGCTGGGTCCCCCAACCTTTGTTCCCCACCTTACTTCAGTGGATATCTATAGGCTACATGGCCCTAATGGTTACATTTGAAACATTCAACCCTTGATCCTGGCTGTGTACCTGAACTAGTGGCTTCCCCTGTTGCTGGCAGACTCTTTTGGGGTGGTTTAGGCTGCCCACCATAGTATCCCTTATATCCATGTGCAGCACTGTGTATTTATTTCTTGTGCAGTGATGCCCTGCTTGCTAAGTAGAGAAGTAGAGATCTTTTTTTCCACAGACCATCTGCAAAGCTGCATTCCCTGTCTGCCAACCAGATTCTCATGCCCTCAGGAAATGTGCTAAGGGCTTGTTCCCTCACCAAAAGGTCTGCCAGCCCTTGAAAAGTAGTGACCTGGCACGCACTCACCCACCTATGAAAATAATTGCTTAACCCAGCAATATAACCACACACACTTTCATCTGCCTTGTGTCTATGCTCATAAATCTTTTTTTTTCTGTAAGCTTTAAGTGTTAGCTTAAAACATTCCAATAAACATTTTTTAAATGTAGCATAGTTTAAGTAATCAGTATCAGATGATTTAGAAATAGCAGTTACAACTTTACCATGGAGTAAGGGGGCAGGAACTGTACCCAGAGCCTTTGGTCAACATTATGCTGTTTACATTCTCTTTGAAATATGTGAATAAAACTATCAAAATTATCACCCTCTGTACACTGTATAAGAAATTTACTGAATTTATTGCTTCTGGGCTTCAGTTATTCCCTTCCCCATTACCTCCATAACCCAGGTGAAGAGTCAGCATCGCCCTGTCATGTTGATGCTGCTTCTCCTTTTCTTCAGCCTCCAAATGCCACAGTCTTTCATTTTCTTTGGCCTCCAAATGCCACAGTCTCTCTGATGATTCAAGTTCCAAATATTTGGCCTCCAGTTCAAGTCTGTTTAACTCCAGATGAAAAGTTGAACTGTCCTGTTTCTGAGAGCTGTACATCCCCAATGCTAGACTGGTTATCTTCCTGGTTGCTGGTGTGTGCTGCAGATATGAGTAAGGCTGCAATCATCTCCTCTTTAGTCAGATTGCCGTGCACCAGTCCTTTGACGTGGCACATCTCAGCCAACTGGTTCTTTGTTATATTTCCATAACCCTCTGCTGACATCCTTGCCTGTTCTCCCTGACTAACTAAGCTAACAAAAAGTAAACAAATACAACTATTGTGATATTAATCTCTAAATGTCTACTTTGTGGCTGCTTGAGAGTACACCTTTTTTAGTGACAACTGCTTTCAGGCTACAGCAGTTCAATTAATATCCCACTACTACTCACTAATATGTGACGTCCCTACAGTGGGGCCAGTAATCAAGGAGCCTGAATCCTCACCACGGACACTGGACAGGTAAGTGCACTTGGAATACAAATGGAAACACTCAGTATTTCCAGATGCAGACCTCTCTGCATCAAGCACAATTTCCCTTAAGAGCATCCAGAGAACACACTCAGTCTGGGGTCTGGATCTCTCTGTCTCCCTCCATGTCCCCAGTAAGACTCCCCCACTGGTACAGCTGCAGGGTTGGCCCTCAGCGAAGTGTCCAAGCCAAGACCTCCAGCACCCTCTCTGTAAGCCCAGTGCTTGGTGTCCCTGCTTCAAGTAGCTGAAACACACTGTGAGATTTGATTTTCCACACATACACACACACACCTGGGAAAGGCTGGCACAGATTTATCTGCTCTGTCCCCTTTTGCCCAGAATATATGGTAGTTATCACCATCACCATACACTCCACAAATCAGCTACACTTAGGCCCTTAACAAAGGGTGTCCAATTATACTATATAATATTAATACTAATACAAATGGTAGTAGTTGACCAAGAAAGCTTGGCCTTCTGGAGTGGCCCACACAGTGTTACCAAATAAATATATGCAAAGACTCTCAAAGCGTACATTTCTTCTAAAAGGACCATTTGCAATGAAAAGTGTAAATATTTTTAATAATAAATAATAAAAGAACAAGAAAATACTAGCTATATATTTATAGTAAACCACAGAGTTCAAATCACAGGAATTATTGAAAATAACATTGACAGACATACTCATACAAATAAAGAAAAACAATGTCTAACTAAGCTTCACTATATTCCTATCTGAATCTAGGAGAATTACTATTCCCTGATAACTTACTTGATAGAGCAAGACACAATTAAATATGGGAGCAGACTTTCTAGTCAGGTTCCCCAAAACAGAATACTCAATACTCAGAGATTTCTCCCTGTAAACTATAATATACAAGATGGCTTGCAGAATGACCTCATCTGGTTACCTGATTCTAGGTTCTCACAGTATCACCCTTTGAATCTGAGACAGGAATTTAGCATAGATGGCAGTTACTGGGGCTTCCCCTCTTTTTACTGAGCTAATGAACAAAGGCTTCTTCAAGACCCACTATCTCTGGTCCTTTTCAGCACTGTGGGGTACCTTTTTAATGGCTTAACAGCTCATTTACATTTCCCCTATTTTTCTTAAAGTAAGCTAGCTGGTTAACCTCTTGCAGTCCCAGTATTCTCTATTAAAACATATACATTTAATTCAGTTACAATAATACAAGTACATTGATATGCAAATGACATATAACTATTTACAAAATTCCAGCTAGCCGTGCTGGCACAAGTCATATATCCACTGCCCTACTTCTCCCGGCATGACTGGCAGTACCTCCTATTGTCACAAGTACAAAAGGCAACTACAATCATCATAATACAGCAAGGAAAAACTGTTGTTTGTCTTTCGGCTTTTTCCTGGTAAGGGGTTGCCACAGCGGAACTCCGGTCTGCTAATGAGTGGCAGTAGATTTTTACGAAATGCCGAGGTGCCAGCTCGATGTCTAACCTTCAACGAAGGCACACCCATTTACGCACGCATATCTTTCGAACGCTACCCAACCACGGGGAGGACATGCAGACTCCACACAGAAGGAAAAACTGTACATGTTAAAAAGTAAATAGCAAACCTATATGACATAAATGTCTTATAATATGATTACCATAAGTAAAAGCAGGAAGAAAAGCAAAATTAATACAAGAGAGGATCAGAGAGGCAGAAGGAACAACAGTAGAAATATAAAGATATAGTATTCAAATAAACTAACTGATTTGAGACATCAAAAGATTAATTTTAGAATGTTCAGCAGTGAACAATGAATATAAGAAACAAACTAGTTCATAGAGTGCTAGCGCAGGAGTGTTACAGAGTTCAGGAAACAGCTCTTTTGAGCAGTAAAAGTAGAAAGAAATATCTAAAAAGATATGAGATCATAGGTAGTTGAAAGGCATGGATAGTTAATAAGCCAGTACTGACCATTGAGGAAACTACCCTTATTTCCCAATTGCCCCAAAGCACTCTCAGGTTAAATGACTTACAAAAGGTCACACACCAGGCAAATGAAGGCTAACTGAATCAAAGCAGTTTGTTAAAATCTCAGAGCCTTAATCCTCTATGCAAACTGCAATGTTAATGCTAAATACCAGGGGGGTCAAGAGTGAGGGCTTTTGCTGATAAAATCTAATGACAAGAAGGATGTTCTGCTGTTAAAATATTATCCAGTATGGAAATCGCATTTGTTTTTTTTTTTTTTTTTGTTTTGTTTTTTTGTTTTTTTTTTCTAGTGCTGGCTTATAAGGTTCAAAATGTAACAGCAAGGTTAGCTACATATGTTCAAAATGGTTAAGGTAAAATTTTGTGGATATGACATAGTGGCACAAATTCCAGCTATATTAGGCAACTGTTGTTTTCAAACAGAAAATTCTAGATCAGACAGATTATCCAGAATACAGACACCTTTCAAAAGTCCCCAAAGTAGAATCCATTTCTAGTGACACTAATGGAATAGTCCTCATATTCAAATTTGACTTTGCATTTAAACTTTATAATATGAAGACGAGACCAATAGCTTTCATATGACATAAAAAAGTTTGACTGATGACAGGGAACATTCACAGATGAGCAAAGAACCTCTCATACCTGTCCTCAGATGAAATGACACTCAGTGAGTTTCCAGAAGGGAATGAATCAAGACAATGCAAAGAAAGACTAATGTGCTGAAATAATGGGATGCCTTAAAGAGGGAAGCGCAAATACACACTGTGAAAGTATAAGGAACTGTTGTAGTTCAAGCTGGAAACTACATACTAAAGAAGGAACTTGAGGACTAGATGGCTGCAATTGGAGGTAATTCTAAAAAGTTGCATTTTGGGAGAAAACACTTGCTTTTAGATAATCAAAGGAGACAGATGTTATATCAACAGTGAGGACAGCTTCACTAAATGTACAATTGTTAGGATGTCTTCTGTCAACCATACTGATCAAAGGTTCTCTCACCATCTATGAAGAGTGAGGGTGGTTCCAAATCAGTTCACAAAGACCTAAAATGCTGTCAGTGTCCATGCTTTCTTAAGGTAGTCAGTGTAGAGACTGGGGTTATGATCATGTGCTATAATTTCAGGTATTTAGGAATTCTTGGCTTATACTGCTCTATACGCAGAAGAAAAGAACTACCCAAAATGATAGTATCCAGTTTAGTGCATAAGGGCATTACTGGATTTTAACAGACCATACCATAAGATAAACCCTAGTTAACATACTTTCATGGGGTGATCAGTAAAGGGTAATTAATCTTCCTTTGTTTTCCAATGCATACACATCTAAGGTCAGCTTTTGAAAATTTCTGTCCCAATAATTAAGGGCACATGAAAGAAAAATGAATAAAAATCCAGACTTAAGGCTCTGGTCCTCCCCAAAATGTGTACTTGGTAAAATGTTCTTTCCAGAGAGGCTTGTAACTAATGTTCAGGAGTTGTGAATAGGATTTACTTATTTATTTATTTGACATGCGTGAATGCATGGAAGATGTCCAGTTAACTGGGTGATGATGAACTGTACCATCCAAAGGGTAAAGGAGCCAATGATTGCTGGAGTTTCTAAACAGAGAGGCCATCTGGAAACAGTATTACCATGTTAATCATTACCTATAGTCTGGAGAAGCTACAAAAGTAATTTAAAACATCAGTAAGTGGGGGGGGGGGTGCCTTTACCATAGTTTGCTATCAGAAGAAGGCATTGTTCATGAGCATTAGGATTCTGACCTGCTAATCAAGGAATAAAAATAATTCTTGTCTATACAAAGAAAGGATATGCACAACCAAGTTTTTTGCTGTTAATAAAATAATGTGGGTAACAGCATATATTTCTCTCTGGTAGTTTTTCTGCAGTGACAAGGAAAGGGGGCATCATACCTCTCAACTCTACAGATTTTCGCAGAATGTCCAGATTTTTGCCTCATATTTTTGGTATGCTCCTCCTAAAATCTGTACTTTTCTGTCAAATAGCTAAGGATTGAAGTCATTAAATAATGACAAACATTTGAGTTTAAGACTCCAAATCCTTTAAAAAAATACATGCTAATGCAAAACCTATTATTCTATCAACTTTCTAAGTTTGTAAAAACAATATTTAAAATCTGTCCCTATTTGTCCCCCCGTCATTTTAGGCTTTGTCCAGATTTTTTGCTCTAAGAGGTTGAGAGGTATGGGTATCAGCAATGCTGGAAACATCAAGGTGAAGATATATACAGCTTGTACAGCTGTAGTCATTTGCTGTGGAATGTCAAAGGCATGTAAGATAGGCCATAAATAAATTTAATCAAAGATATTTTCAAAATGTAGCAGAACAGCTACAAGGCATTTAGAAGATTGAGTAGATGGAACCAATGAGATTAAATCCCTTATATAGTTAGTGCTTATTAACAAAAGACCCATGCTGATCTCCTATTAAACTAGGCAAAAAAAACTGTAACCCTGACACCCACATTTCTGTGCATCGTTGTGAATTCATATTGATTAAACATTGATTAAAGAGGTAGGGAAGTGAATATCTACAAGTCTGTGGATTTTTCTTTTAATGTGTTCAGATTCAAGTTTTGTTACAGTGCTTATTTCCTAAGCACATTACACATTATGAACAGGTATAAGGACAGCATAAAAGTAAATATAAGAGTAGCAACAAGGAAAATAATTAAAAAAAAAACAGCCAGGACAGTATAAATTAAATAAAATATAGTAATGAAAATATTAATACACACAAAGTTAAGTAAAATAAAATATAATAACTTAAAGAAACATACTATGTAAAATAGCACTTGATTAACAGTTCAGAACTATGATGTTAATTTACTCCAAGATCTGATGAGATCGCAATCAAGGACACCAAATGCAACAATAGCTACTGTGGTGAATAACAGAAAATATACATCAGAAATTCAGTCAAAAATTATCACTGAGGAGACAGTGAGAACTGGTACAACAAAACCTCTTTATTGAGAATATTCAAGATTACTAAACCAGTTAAAATAGCATAATTTTTCAGAAGAACATCCCCCATAGCAGATGAAAACAGCACTTGACAGCATCAGAAGAGCCACTACGTCTGCATAAACATAATGGCAGTAAAAAAACTTCAACATCTTGGATTTTGTCTACATGTTTAAAGTGAAGACACTGTCAAATGGGAAACACTGGACAATCTGTACACCATAAAAGTAGCTGAAAGGGTAAAGAAATAATCCTTACTGTTAGATGATAATAAAATCTGACAGCTGCTAATGAATGACCATGTCAACACAGCTCCTACAGCAAGTGAAAATAGCAGGCTCATTGCATCTGAAATGAAAGAAGATGAGGTATCCTGACAGGTCCTTGATTGCAGACTTCTCCAAAATAAAATAAACTAGTAGGAATTATCATGACAAGGAAGAGTGTGGCCTAAAAGGTTTTGGGGTGCTGCAGCTAGAAGCTGCAGGAGCACTGTTATAAATAGGATAGCTCAAGTCAGCATTCCACTACTCAACTGGTTGGGGCACTGTCTAGGAGGTCAGGAACCAGATTTTTATTTTGAAATAATTAGGTAATGAGCTTTAATCCATATGTTGCTTTTGTCAAAATGCTAAGAACCTTATCAGCCTGCTCTTTCATAACAGAGGTTTGGGGCAGTGAAGACAAAGCATACGAGGAAGTAAAAGGTCACTGACTGACATGGATTGTAGGATGCACATCATACCTCTCAACTGTACAGATTTTAGCAGAATGTCCAGATTTTTGCCTCATATTTTTGGTGTGTTCCTCCTAAAATCTGCACATTTCTGGCAAATAGCTGAGGATTGAAGTTATTAAATAATGACAAATATTTGAGTTTAAGACTCCACATCCTTCAGAAAATTTATGCTAATGCAAAACCTATTATTCTAGCAACTTTCTAAATTTGTAAGAGAAATATTTGAAATCTAGTCCTATTTGTTCCCCATCATTTTTGGCTTTGTCCAGATTTTTGCTCTGAGGTATGGATGCACTCCGTGGGAAGAATGAAGAAATTAGGGTATCAGAGAAGAAGCCGAAGTAGTTCCAATTGCAAAGAGAACAGATTGTGGTGTTTCAGGCACATGTGAAGGAAAGTGTTAGCTAATCTGCTGAAGTTTGAGGAAGAGAAGAAGGCAAAAACATGTTCCAATTCAAGCCTGTCAACTTGAACAGCATTTAATAGCATTTAAATATTACTGAGCACTTTTGTCCCTTACATCAATTCTGAGACTTCATCGCCTATGATGTTGACTTTAATTTCAGGACTTTGCCAGCTAGCATTTTCAATACCCATGGAGAAAAAATGCCCATTTTACCTTCTATGGAGAAGCCATTTAAAGGTCTTTAGAAGGTATGGAATCAAGTAGTTGCCCTGTCATTCTGTTGACTAATTAATGGAAAGGCTAACGTGTTCCTCAGACATTTAAAATACTCATGTCCAGTCTTCCAAAGTTGTAAACTGACAAATCAATATTAATCACTGAATACAGGGGACAGCAAAAAAAATAAACAGCCACATTGTGTCCAGCAAAAACAAATAAACTGAAAACATCTTGGAAGTAAGTTTCACCTTCCAAAACAATGGCTTTGCTCGTGTAATTTTATACAGCAGAATTGTTCTCTCATACTTCATATCATTGCATAAAAATTCAATACACATATCACAGGCAGACTAATTATGTTCTGCTTTCTACTATCAAAAAAAATAACATGCACTCATCCTCTTCAGGTATCTGAACCTGAGAGTGTACTACAACAGGGTAATGTTAAATACCTTGGGATATGACTTGATCTCCCCATATCATTAAGCCATTGCATGGAGAAAATTAATAATCAGATGTCTCATGTTGTGCCTGGTATTGTTCTCCAATCTAGTGCTCCTCATCTAAGGAGCAAGCCACATCTGTGCCTGTTCTTTGTTCCTCAACTTTAAGTAAAAATTACAAACAAAGCACTGTGTTCTGAATGCAAAAGCAGATTCAACAATAATTTATGTACCGGCATTCAGAAACATTGGCACAGAAATTAATGCCATTACTGCAATTCCAATCGATCAGCGTCTCCCAGTCGCACCTCCCCCTAACATGTTGCACCGAGGGATCCTGCCACATTCAGCCCACTCTAGGTAAGCTTCAGTAGGGATGTCAAGCTGCATCAGTACGAGCTGGAGTAGTAACAGACAAAGGCATAACTCTCCTTGTCTAGGCATCTCAAAACTTTTCAGACTCAGTCAATCCACAGAATTTGTGCCTGATACCTTGAGAACAGGCTGCGGTGGTGCAGCGGTTAGCGTTGCCACCTCACAGCAAAAGGTTCTCCGGTTCGATGCTCAGCTGGGGTTCCTTCTGTGCGGAGTCTGCATGTCTTCCCTGTGGGTGCGAGGGTTTTCTCTGAGTGCTCTTGTTTCCTCCCACATCCCAAGGACATTCTGTAAGTGGATTGGACACACTAAATTGGCCATAGGCATGAGTGTGTGCACGTGTGTGCCTTCTGTGGAAGGTCGGATGCTGGGCTGGCAACCTGACACCATAAAACTCCACAGCCAATCATGAGCAGACAGGCGATCTCCTGTGGCAAACCCTGACTGGGAAAAGCCGAAAGAAGAAGAAGACTTTGAGAACAGCTACTGTAACTCCCCATGCACATGGGTAGCCTCTCTACAGATTCAGGCAATTATAGACCCATCAGCCTCACCTCTTTATATGCAAATCCTTGGAATGTGTAATAGCAGAACTCATTCATGAAGACACAGGCAATTTGACAAACCTAGACCGTAATCAGTTTGGTTTTGTAAAAGGTAGGTCTCATCTCCTGAACCTAGTAAGCTTTATCAAAAAGTTACAGAGGCTGTGGACAGTGGTCACTCAGCACACACTGCTTTTGGCACTATCACTCATGCCAGCTGGTATTGCTGCAAAATTAGACAAACTTAACGAACTTAATGCAAACCCATTGGCTATTTGACAGCTCTCAGTTTGTGAAAGATGCTGGTTGGTACCCCCCGAATGCAAAATTGTAATTAGTGGGGTACCTCTTTTGTATTTATTTTGTGGAGGTAAGCACTATTAAGGTCTGAAAAGGGAGGCCTAAACTTTTATGTACATCTACTTAAAGATGTATATTGCCAGGTACACCTCATAGTTCTTATGATTACCTATCCAATATTGTTCCTATGTTTCCTATGAACCTTATCAAAATAGCTGCTGTAATAAAATATGTAAACTTATAGGTTCATAGGTAGGTACTAGGCTATCGGCCCAAGGGCCTAAGTAAGGCTAGCCAACAAGGTTCCCTGGCTTATGCCACCCAAGAAAGTTAATTTCCTGTGCCCCTGTCGAGCAGAGACACAGAAGTGATCCCCGGGGTGTATTTCCTATATCCCATCCACTCGTCAAGATTTTTCTTGAAGAGTGCTAATGAGGAACTTTGTTTGACATAGATGGGTAGCTTGTTGCAGAGTATAGGAAGTTTCTGGGACAGGAATCTACCCTTGCAGCATGTCCTGTTTATTGTGGTGACTAGGTTTAGGTCCCTAGAGTGTGTAGCTTGGAGGGAATGGGATTTCTTTAGGTGTAGCATGTCCAACAGCTCGGGGTTTAACATAGCTTTATATGTTAGGCAGAGATCCCCTCGGAGTAGGTGATATGCTTCTGAGTAAAGCTGGAATTTTTTGAGACGGTCAGTGTAGGGCATCTGTTTGAGGCCAGTAATCCTCTTTGTGAGGTACTTCTGTGACCTTTCCAGCTGCTGCAGATGTCTTGTGAGGTACATTCCAAAAGGGACGTTGTACTCTATAATTGGTCTAATGAGTGCCGAGTAGAGGGGAATCCTGGATGAGAACCCTTTTGTGATGAGGTGTGCCACATAGGATTTCCTGACTACTGCGGTGATGTGATTATCAAAGGAGAGACTACTGTCTACCTGGGTCCTAAGGTCGTTTATCACACATTCGGTGTTAAGTAGACTGCTGTTTATGTGATAGTTCATGGGTACGGAGTTTTTACCAAATGGGATGACAATGCACTTTTTGGCATTGAACTTGAGGTCATGCCTCTGACACCAGGCATCAGTCTCAGTGAGGCCCTTCTGTAGGATGTCCACATCATTTTGGGACTCGACTATGGCTCCTAGTTTGCAGTCATCTGTGAACGTCATTAGTCAGAGGCCTACTGTGTTAGTCTGTACTTCAGAGAAGTAGATACCAAACAGGACAGGTCCCAGGACTGAACCCTGTGGTACTCCACTTGTCAGTGGTTTGAAGTTAGATGTGGAATCTGCAACTCTTACAGTGTGGATTCTGTCAGTGAGCCAGTTAGCAACCCATCTTGTGATGTAGGGATTTATACCTAGTTTAGTGAGTTTAACTATAATTCCAGAATGGGAGATGGTGTTGAAAGTCTTGGCGAGGTCAGGATAGGCTGTGTGAACCACCTGACCCTTGTCTATGGCTTTGGTGACTGCCTCAAAGAAGTCTCTCAGGTTCAGAAGGCATCATCTGCCTTTCACAAACCCAAACTGGGTGGGGTCCAGGGTTTGGAGGTTACCAATGTCTTTATTTATGAGTTTCATGATGATATGTTCCATGGCCTTGCAGACCAGGCTCATCAGGCTAATAGGGCGATAGTTCCCAGGATCAGTGGTGGCTCCCCCCTTGTGGAGTGGGATAACTGTTGTTGTGTGCCATTCAGTGGGCACAAAACTTGACGTGAGATTATGATTGAAGATGGTGCTTAGGTGGGGAGCCAGTTCGTTCTGAAGTTCATGTAAAACGCAGCCTGGAATGTTGTCTGGTCCCATGGATGCTGTGTTTTTGGTTTTAGAGGGTGCAGCTTTTTCCTGCATAGATGTGATTACAGGGACTCTGCATTCTTCCTGTATAGATATGGGCCCTTTAGAGGGTGAGAGGGGGTTAAAGTTAGCACTGAACCTATCTGCCAGGATGCTGGCAATATCAGTTGGTTCTGTAATTTTTGTGCAGCTGTACTGTAACTCAGAGCAGATCTGGGTGTTGCCATTGAGATCCTTGACATAACTATACAATGCTTTGTGGATGCTCTTACAATCAGTGGTGATTTTGTTTTCGTAGCTAGCTTTGGAGGATCTTATAAGGGATCTCAGCTTCTTACTGAGGCTGACCAGGGAGCTCCTCCACTCATGG
Organism: Protopterus annectens; assembly: GCF_019279795.1. Lineage (NCBI taxonomy): Eukaryota > Metazoa > Chordata > Ceratodontiformes > Protopteridae > Protopterus > Protopterus annectens. The sequence goes on along the minus strand of NC_056738.1, from coordinate 287,862,829 downwards.
TATTTTACTCTCTTTTGCAACAGTTTCTTCCTTCTGTTGTAGAGTTTGTTTATGGCAGGTGACCACCATATTGGCTTCCTTTTTTTGGAGGTTCTGTTTGGGATAGCATGATCCATGCACTTGTGTAAGTGCTTACAGAGTGCATTTGTGTAGGATTCAGCAGTCGTAACTGTATTGTCCATTTGCATGGGTGTCATGAAGTTCGCCACTTCTGTCTTAAGAAGCAAGAAGCTGGCTTTGGAGAAATTTTTTACCATGGTTTCTTTAATGGTGGGTGGGGGCAGGATGCGGATATCTAGGGTGATTAGCTTATGGTCAGATCTGACCAATGAGGAGTTGACTTCAGGTGTGGAACACCGGTCACTCATGTTAGTAATGACTAGGTCTAGGATATTGTTGCCCCTGGTGGGGGTGTGCATAAGTTGATCCAGGGCATTGGAATTTATGAATTCCAGAAAGCGTTGAGCGAAGGAGTTGGTACAGGAGTAGCTTTCCCAATTAATAGTGGGGTAGTTGAAATCGCCCATTATTAGGGTGTTTGGTTGAACCCTAAAATTTTCCATTATATCAAGAAAAGAGGAGTGGGAATCCTGGGATATGGTGGGGGACCTATAGCAAGCTATAATTTGGATTGCAGTTTTGCCCAGAGTTAGTTGCACTTGGATAACCTCTGATGCATTATGCTGCGCAACTAGCCTGGAGGTGTGGATATCCTTAATGAATATGGACACACCTCTGCCTTTAGTGTTCTGGTCCAGGTTAGATGGCTGAAAAGTGTGGTATGAGTTATTGCCTGGTAATGAAGGGGTGCTCTCTAGAGCCTTGAACCGGGTCTCAGTCACTGCACAGATATCGATGTTCTCCATCTTAAGAAGTGCCTCGAGTGAGTGCCTTTTGAGATTTAGACTTCTAGCATTGAGTAGCATTACCCTCAGTTTTTGCTTGCCTGTTCCTGTTATGGTGGTAAATTTGTCATTTGAACTTTGCCTAGAAAAGGCACTATAGGGGCAGCAAGACCCTTAGCCAGTATCCAGAATCCCAGAGGCGACAGGTGCAGGCCATCTCTGGCAAAGCATTGTGGTCTCTCGACCATGTCATCCCAGGCAGACAGATACTGGATCCCCTTAGAATGACACCAGAAGCTTAGCCAATTGTTGAAGTCAATCATTTTGTCCTTGTACTGTGGTATCATTCTGGGTGATGAAAGGATGCTACTCAGGACTAGGGTCATACCTGCATGGGTTACAAGATTGGAGAGCTCTTCCATGTCTCTTTTCATGTAGTCAAGGGAGGTACATCTCAGGTTATTCACACCAACATGGACAATGACAGAGTCATATTTCTACTTGTTGTGGAGTGACCTGAGTGCATGGGTTATGTGACAGATCCTGGCACCCGACAGGCAGCTGACAGTAACCTTCTCCTTGTTTAGCCTGGTGAGTGGGACATCAGTGTGCCTGACTATAGAGTCACCAAAGACTAGTGCGTTGGTTACGTTGTTTTGCCTTATGGGCTGTGATTTATTGGCACACTGAGTCTGTGGGCTATGTGTCATTTGGGTTGTGTTGAGGGATGGAGGTTGCCTGCATTTCTGCTTTGGAGGTCTCTGTTGCTTGAGTAGATTGAGAGCCTCTGCGAATGTTTTTGTGTTTCCATGTGTGGATTTTGGTGGTGTAGATTTAGTGGGACTATGTGATGAGTGTGGTGTGGTGCAAGTGTTTATCTTCTCCTCTTGACTGTCAAGTTCAGTCTTGGTTGGAGAGAGCTTTACCTCCAGTTTGGCTAGATAAAGGGCATCATGCTCCCTTTTTTTAAAAAAAGCACACCTTTATTAAATTATCATTTAAGACAAAGGCAAACATATACTAACAGAGGAAAAAAACAAACCATATTAACATTTTCCCATTTACATTTCTTTCTTTATCACTATCATCAGCCCAGCATTAAATAACTTGCCAACTCATTACTCTCCCAAAACATATGTTCCCAGTTACCTCTTTCTCCTCCATCACATGTCCATCATTTGTTATGTAGTTTGGACATTTTTTTTGATGTGTAATTGGAGTATAGAAATACCCATGCAAGCACTTTGCAAGAATTTTAAACCTTCTGGACTCAGCTGCATACTTGGAACCATACATATGTCCTCCTATTGTTCCCTTGTACCTTCCAGTCTCTTTTGCCAATCTTTTCCAACTTCTTCTGATTGATTCTTATAGTTTCTGTAGAATATTTTATTCACCCTACTAATTATCTCTTTTTTAACAGCAGCTTCTGTCCTACATTCAGCTAAAAAGTCTACCAGAGGCAGGTCTTTCACTTAGGATTCCCATATCCCTTTCTCTTTGTCTATACTCTGATATCAATACCTGGTAGGTAAGGCAGTCTCTAGTGTGGTGTAATCCAAATGTCTTCTTGACCTCATCCCACTATTACCTTTTCCTGTCTAGTTATTTGCTACTAATACCTTGGTTACTTTGTCCATTTTCTCCATTGAATACAAGTCCCATCTTGTCTGTTTTCCATACTTCTACCTGCAATCATTCCTAATGGCAAAAATCTCCTTTCACCATTCTTGTGTTGGCTTAATTCTTAGAATACTTTCTGCTATCTTATAAATATAATATTTTGTATGTTTGCTGTTTTTCTCCTTAAGGATCTGCATCCAAAATCACTCTTTCTCCTTATTTGTTAATGACAAGGAACAACAATGCATTTCTTTACTATACTACAATGGTTACAAATTAATACAAGATTGTTTAGACTGTTTTTGTCTGCCATACTATTATGTGGCCTAGTTTTCATCAAAAGTTCCATGTTCCATTTCAAAGCTTGCTATCAATTCAACTTCTGCCTCATCTTCCAAAAAGAAGGTATTATCAATGTGATGATATAAGGGATATGCATTGAAAAGGCCAGGCCTGAAATTGGTCATATCTGATCAGTTCCTTACCCTGGTAAACAAACTTAAAATAAAATGAATGAAATGGGATCCCTCTTAGCTTTATATGTTCTAAGGATTTTTAAGTTTATCCACAAAACTGAGCTAGGAGTTATTTATGATGTTTTCAGCCTAGCATAATGACAAATGTGTATCAATGGCCAGATATTTCATGCAGCATATTCTTTTAAAAATTATAACTTAGAACCGTCTGGTAGCCGTATGTCATGAGGGAAGACATACAGGATAGCATCACTTGCCCAGGGCAACCAAGCATGAGAATTCCAAACTTTAAAGGTCAGTAAATGTGTACATGTGCTTTATCAGCAGTGTGATAGGATACTAAAGATATCCAAAGCACCAAAGATAAATACCGATAATGCAGTACTAGCATGATCTGACTAGGGCAGTGTGCCATCACTGTAACACATACCAATAAGACTATGGAGCTGCAGCACAGAATGGAGAATATAGATCACACACTGAATACTTCAGAAAACAGAAGCCACTAAATAAATATTTGATTTTTCAGCTTGCGTAAGGGTGAAGAGAACTATCCCCCTTGCCTTCAAACAAAAGTAGCCTCACTTCTGCAAAATTACCGATAAGGCCATTGGGTTCAATCCTAGATGAGACTCTCTAATCTTCTCTGCCACTTTATTGATAAGTCTTTAGAGTATAATGCTGTCTGAACCAAAGGTTAAAGAGATATTTAGACACTAGAGACTAGCTTTTCTGGGTTTTTCTTGTATTTTTTACTAGTTTGTCTGTGAGACCATATTACCCTTTGATTTGGATATTATTTGGGATATTCTGTAGTCAGTCTAATGTTACGGACATCAGACTTATTTATAAGCTCTGTGTTTCTAAAGTATGGCCAAGCAATTCACTTATGCTGTACTGACAAGCTCAGAAAAATGACAAAACATGGCATGTGTACAGCAAGAGGCTGTTTGCTTTATTGACCTGTATGCTCCAGTAAAGACTTAACAGTAAAAGTAAGAAGTCGTGGACATTCAGAAACCATACAGCTGAAACACTGATATGTCCTTAAGGTGTCTTTTGCATATATCCATGGGTTGCCACTGCAGGACGTTTAAGGTATTACACAGTGAAGACTCAACTTTTGATGGGTCTTTCCTGCCATTTTTAGTATTTAACAATGGTGAGGTACTTCAGAAAAGCACAGAAATATATCAACACCTAAAACCTGTAGGGGTGCCAATCCATACTACCAAATCTTGATGCTGCAACTTGTCTAAAAACAATAAACAGCCTTTGTCCCAGCTCTTAAAAGATTCTGAGAGCATGGATGCAGTATTCAGGTGCATTTCCAAACAACACTTTCAGAAAAAGGCAGTGACCAGCACTTCAGTTTTGACTTCCCTGCAAAGGCAAAAGACATTTTGGAGAAATTAGCATGTCATAAAGAATTTAATGATCAGTGGAGACATGGCAAGCTCTCTGAACCTTAAAATCCATAACAGCACCACCACCTGAAATGTAGACAGATAACGCCCATCCATCCCACTTAAATATTCATACACAAAGTCTTATCATGGATCTTTTAGTCTAAAACAATCATCCCTTACCTTCTTCATGAAAAAAAGATATTGAAGACATGACCATGGTCCTGAATAATATCTTTCCAATATTCATGGAAGACAAAGATAACAGCAATGATAAAGAATCTTTGGGATTTTCCACTCCAGACTCATCAGTGGTAGAACAGGAATCTAAAGACCTTTTCTGTTAGCTAGACAAACTCCAAAAACAAGTAACTGTGAAACATAATCCCCCCAGCCCCTGCTCCCTGTCCCACATCACTCATTAAAGGATAATCGGTATGGATCAAGTTTACCATATCTTTTAATGTTCACAAAGTTAAAGAACTCTGGCTAAACAGCATATCTCAGTACTGGAGTAGCAAGCCATAGGCTAGCTAATGGGTTTGGGTTTAGTAGATTGGCCTGTGAATAGCCTCTAACCCTTTTCCACCTGTGCAAACTCCATGTTAATCTGTAGGAAGTGCGGTAAGGAAATTTATTTTATTTATTTTACATTTGTTAACCGGGTTAGTCTGGCTGAGCTTTTGGCTCATTTTCAGCAGAGACCCAGGGAGAAAAGCTCCTCAGCACTGGAAAACAATTTATTACATTTTAGTAACAATCGGCTACAGGATCTTACAAGCAGAGACCTGGAGAGAAAAATAGCTCCTCAGGCAATTCAATTATACAGAGTATTAACAATTGGCAGACAAGTATGTGAGTTGTTACAAACAAAGTTTTAAACAATTAGCAGAAGGAAATGTGACTAGTTACAATATTATTTAAGCTGCTTAGAGCAAAATGAGTTAATAGTTAGGCAGATGCTTATTTAAAGTGAGTAGGATCTAGTTGTATAGGAGTTTGGAAACAAGAAAGGAAAGTAAGAATGACTAGTAGGAGATGTGGGGGAGGTAGAGTATAGGAGACAGACTAGGCAGGTAGGTTGCTTTAAGACTGTAAGAATTAAGAGTGGTTGGTGATAGAGTAAGGGAAGAGGTAGAAGAGGGAGGGGAATAGTGTTAGACATACATTAAGAGCGAGGTGGTGAAATAGGTGAAAGGATGGTGGTTTCAGGGTAGTCGGCTACAGTGGCAAGACCACTTTGTTTTTAGGTATTTCCTTGTGGCTAATTTGAAACTTTTGCTATGCTGGAGGGATTTTATTTCCAAGGAGAGTTGGTTCCAGGATATAGCTGGGTTATAGTTATAGAGAAGGCAGCCTATTTTGGTTTTGGGTTTGTAGATGTCTAATAATTCTTGATTTGAGCTGCGTAGCATCCTTACAGGGGAATATTTGGATATGATAGTGGAGAGGCTGGGGCAGAAGGAGGGTAGATAGAGGATAGAGTGTATGATTTGTGGTTGGTATAGTTGGAGCAACTGAGGGAATTCTAGCCAGTCTACTTGCTGTAGTGCTAAGCAGTGGTGTGACTTGTAGGTTTGGTTAACTGTAAATCTGGCAATCTTATTATAGGTAGTTTCAAGCTTGTAAATAAGTATAGAATTTAGGTTTGTGAATATGTGGCAGCTGTACAGGAGTGTTGAGAGTAATAAAGCCTGGGAGAGGGTTATTCAGGCAGTGTTAGTTAAGTATTTCTTGCTACGGAAAAGGTGTCCAAGTTTCTGATGAGTTCTTTTTACTGAGTTAGTAATATGGAGATCAAACTTAAGCTGATCATCTATTGTAACACCTAGCAATTTAGTACTAGATTCAGCTGAGATGAAAGTGTTGTTGCAGGATAAATGGTAAACGTACTTTTGTGTGGTGATGTTTTTAGGGAGGAAGAGTAGGAGCTTAGTTTTTTTTTTTGGATTAAGTATTAGTTTGTTATCACTAAGCCAAGTCTCACTCACCCAATTTGTCACTTAGTTTTCGCTCTCTCTCCCATCCATACATGTATAGTGGAACTCCTGGTGGTGCATCTTTACAAACTACTGATATATGTATAAAAAATGTTGACTCTTTGGATAATAATATTGTTTATTTTCAAACACAGACCAAGTTTAGTAGCACAGAGTGTCCAAAATTCAAGTGTGGTGATAAACAGCTTAATAAACTTGGCATTTAGAAGCATGGTGTTGTCAGTACAACTATCTACCACTCTTCTTGTTGATGCATGTTTCTGTGGTTTATATTTGCCCTTAATGAGAAATATGATGTGGATTGTTTATGCTTAATATTAAAGATTTAGTTATAACAACTGTTCACAATGTAACATTTTTATTATAGTTTGCTTACTCTTGGAAAATATACCCACTGCCTCCCTGTGGGTGGAGTTCTGATGGCACAATCTCAATATATGTGGATGTGGACATTCTGGCCTGAAGTAAATTAGTTATTTCTCTTCTATATTGCCAAAATAGTTAGCCTGGTGCCCACTTCATTACTTTCAGTGGTGGTCAAAGACAATATAACTGATGCTGTGCAGAGTTCTTTTTGCTGAAATTATTATCTTACCACATGCTTTAATATGAATTCTAAATGTCTCACGACCCTCCCAGTTACTTGTGTATTGCGCAATCATACTCTGTCTTCCTGGGGGGAGGGACCTATGTTGTAAAAGTGAGAGTGCTGAGGATAGGATTGAGTATATTTGCACTATGTTTAAGAAGGTAATGACCAATACATTTAATACCCTGTTTAAAGCTGTCTTACCCCAGGATACCTAACGTTTAACTGTTTATGGAACTACTTTCTGTTGTAATTGATTACATTGATCATTCTTTGACTCAGTTTAAGGATCCTAAAGCCCTGACAAGCATCAGGATTTAAAAGCAATACAAGGTGAGCACATGCTCCTCATTAATGTGTTTTAGGATCTGATTAACAGAAACTGGCAAAGGTATTCAATACTTAAGATACCTCTCGAAAGAAGTATGTCAGAAACACTAGTCTGTGGAATAGTATGGATTCCAAAGTGACTCTTTGGGGTTATCAACCACTCTACTAAATAGTTATAACCTTGTTTTCCTAAATGTCTCACCTAAGGAAAAAATAAACTCCATTTGTCTCATCTTATGGCATTTCTGTTCAAGTTCTTGCTCTGGTGATTGTTTTCAAAATTACTTGGTAATTTATAAAAACATTCTACATTTTGTTACTACCTGATCCACCATTTTACTCTTGCAAATTAATTAATAATCTGATAGCTTATCCTGATAAAGTTTATTGACATTTGTTGATAATCTAGGTCTTCCATATATTTATTTATTTTTGTGTTTTTCCAGTTCTATATCATCATAATCAGTGATATGTCAATCAGATGGAAACAAAATCTGGTTGAATATTAAACTGTGGAGAACACCACGCAAAACAAAATTTACCTTTACAGGTTCAAACATTTGGGCACAAACCCTGGGTTAAAATCATGTATTTGCATGTTAAAGGCTTGAGGTTTCCTGATCGGCCTTATATGTGTAATGGCTGTTAGGGAAAACCCCAAATTGTGTTTCTTCAGAAAACTACAGTTAAAATTAATGCAATAGCAAAATAAGTATAACCTACACACACACACACACACACACACACACACACACACAAAAATGGGGGGGGGGTTCTAACATTTGCACATATTGCATAAGAATCTTAATAGATACAACCTGGATAGAAAGCAGGACAACAGAGGAAAATGAACCATGTGTAAGAGAGTCCTTTAAATATTGGGAAACTAATGGACAAATGATAAGAAATGCTTCCCCTTACTTGACTTCTCCTCAGCCTTGAGGCAACTAGAAGGTTTAAAATGTTTGCCTTTAGTAGGTGAAGATTTCAGTGTTGCAATAGTTGATACCAAACTACATAGATTGCCAGTGATCTGTATATGTTCTCAAGAGTTATCCAAACCACAAATAAGTTGTTAAAGGGCTTTTTCCTTGTGCTGTGTGGAAAGCATGCCACTGCCAAGTTAAACATTACCTTTCCCAGCCTGCAATACCAATATCAGTAGTTTCACTGAGTTATTTTTTGCCAGTATTTTTGCTAGCTAGGATATTTGAAACTCAGCTGGATCCTGTGGTCCAGGCTTTGATTGCCTAAGCCTCCATTTGCCTAAAGTCTGAATGAACAAATCAGGTAACCAGACAATGCTCAGAGGCTGAGTCTGAAAAACGTCCATGTGGATCAGTGCTCTGTCCCACTTAACATAAATAAATAAATAAACAAACAAACAAATCAAACAAAATTGAACTTCCTATGACCAGGGTTATTATCCCCCCCCCCCCCATCTTGCAGAGGTTAGATGCTTTGCTTCTGAAAAATAAAGAAGACTGCAGAACAATCTTAGGCTGAAACAAAAAAATCTGGATACTCCGGCATGATGATTTGTCCCTTCTTGGTTTGAAGTGCAAAGCTTTCAAGACTTGAGTTAGTCAAAGTTAGTCAAACTGTGAGGCTGATAAAGTAAAATGATAAGAAAATGTGAAGCCCAGATTGCTAACTTAGAAAAATGATAATATGGGCAGCTGCATAAGTAATGATCTTGGATGGGAAATCACTAAATTAGGATGTGATGCCCACCACTGCTACCAATATGTGATGGCCACCAATATGTGTCTTCCCCATGCTGGTCCAGTAGTCAAGGAGCCTGAATCCACACCACTGACACTGGAGAGGGACGTGCACTTGGAATACAAATGGATACACTCAGTATTTCCAGATGCAGACCTCTCTGCATCTAGTAAAATTTCCCTTAAGAGCATACTGGGAACATCCTCAGCCTGGGGTCCAAATGTCTCTTTATCTGTCTCCCTCCAGGTCCCCAATAAGACTCCCCACTGGTGCAGCTGTAGGGTTAGGTCCTCAGCCAAGTTTCCAAGTCAAATCCTTCAGAACCCTTTCTGTAAACCTATTGTTTCATGTCCCTGCCCCAAGTAGCTGGCACACACACTCTTTAAGACTTAATTTTCCCACACACACACACACACACACACACACACCTGGGAAAGGCTGGCACAGATTACCCACTATACCAACTTTGCCCTCTTTGTATAACCTTTCTAAAAATGTTGAGTTAACCATCAAACCAGCTGATAAGGGGGGAGGTTTGGTATTACTTAATACAGATGATTACCACATATCCATGACGGATATGTTACAAGATATTAATACATATTTGAAGACTGATTCTGAATATCTGACCAAACTGATTATAAGAGTATATGACAATCTCTATGACCTATTAATGTGCAGACAGATTACACAAGAATTATATGAATACTTTTTGGTTGAATTTCCATTGATACCTTATATAAAAGGGTTACCGAAGATGCACAAAGGAATTCTACCCCCCCCCCCCCCAATGAGACCCATAGTGGTAGGTGATGGCTGGGTTACTGAGAGAATTTCCAACTATCTGGAAAGTTTATTGGGACCAGTAGTTAAAAACATACCTGTAATTCTCAAAGATAGCTGTCAGCTTATTAATGATTTAAATAATTTACCTAATGATATAGAATATTTATCGTCCTGCATACTGGTGACGCTTGACGTAAAAAATGTGTTCACGTCCATTCCTAATGATTTTGGTATAGAAGCCATAAGGGAATATCTATGTACTTTGGAGAATTTTAATAATGAACAGGTTATTTTGATATGTGCACTTTTGGAATTAGTATTGTCCAATAATGTTTTTCTATATAGAGATATGCTGTATGCTCAAAAATGGGGGGGTTGCCATGGGGACCCCATGTGCAAATTCGTATGCAAATCTTGTTGTACAGCAATGGGAAAGGAAATTTATGTTTGACAGTGCATTTTTTAAGAAAGTTTTGCTGTATAGAAGATTTGTTGATGATGTTCTATTCTTTTGGCAAGGCAGTATAGAACAATTACAAGCCTTTATTAACTATCTAGAATCTACTACTGACTTTTTAAGATTTTCTCTTGAATTTTCATGCAATAAAATAAATTTCTTGGACATAAGTATAATGAAAGATAGTCAAGGCAATATTTCTACTACTTTACATAGAAAACCTTGCTGGAAAAATGCATTATAGCAACGGACAGTCACCTACGTTAAAAGAAATGATTTTGAACTTTGAGAAGAGACATTTTAAGTTAAAATGTGTACAAATGGACAATGAATATTTGCAATGTTGTTGTGGTTCTAAAATAGTTCCACAGGGTTTAAGATTTTTTAAATACCCTTTTGGTGTTAATTATACTTCAGATGTTATTGAAGAATTTAATGATTTTTTCGATGATTGTGGTATTAATTTACTTAAAAAGCTTATTAAGCATAATGAAAGTATAATAGTGTTATATAAGAAAGAAGTTGAACAACTGAATCATAACATTTTAAAAGATCTTCTTTTTAATGAATATGAGAATTTGTACAATAAAGTACTGTGTAGAGTAAATAGAAGGGTTGAGAATATTTTTTTGAGAAAACAAAAAAAGTTAATTAGGGACAAGCAGCAATACGATTCAAAAAAGGCTTACCCAGGACCTAGAAAAAATATAGATAATAAAGTGGGTATAGGTTATAAAGAGAGAGAAGGGATTGACTTACAACAGTTTAGAGGAAACACAATAGAACATGACTTTCAGGGAGGTTTGGATGAGTTAGATTCTTTTTCGGATTACCAGCAGCAAAAAAACTTCCAAGTTCCGTGGAGGTCAGAGAGGTTGGCCAACATGAACAGATGCAAATTGGATTCAGGCCAACATCCCACACCCACATTATATCAAAACAACAAGGGTTGGAAGAAACTTTAGAAGGGGGTGAAGTTTTTTATGAGGTAGATTTAAATGGTATAGTGGCAGAATATAAAGGGTTTAAAATATACAACTACACTGGGCTTACACTAAAAAAGGAACACTTTTCTTTATTATCTAAAGGATTTAAATTTGTGACCAATCATGGTTTAGATATAGCTCAGGTTTTAATTGATTTAAAAATATACCTGAGGAAACTTAATTTTGCCTTGATATATAAGAATAATAAAATAGTAGAGGAAGGAAGTATAGTAGGCCCCTTTAGGGGTAGTATTACAAATCCACCCCTCCATCCTGCTCTTTTGATTTTTGAAAGACAAGTTACTGATGAAATTTATGTAGCATACAGTTGAAATAACAAAAAATATAGAGGGGAAAATAATTTAACTAGGAAAGAAAGAGTGTTACTTGATGAATTAAAAAATAATACTTCATTACGTATTATGAAGCCAGATAAGGGAGGGGGTGCTATTTTTTATGGTACTGAAGAATATAACAACATGATTACAAACATTTTGATGGACACTAATGTTTATTCTTCGGTTTCTAGGAATGAGATTCATACAGCATATGGGCGGATTGATTCCCTGCTTGAAGAATACATGCTTGAAAATCGGATTAGTGGGAAGACTTATTATTTTTTGAAACAGCAAAATCCTAAAATTCCCATTATTTTTGGTATTCCCAAAGTTCATAAAAATATAAAAGAGCCCCCATTTAGACCTATTGTGTCAGCAAAGGGCTCTAAGACACATCCAATTGCAGTATACATTGATCATTTGTTGAAGGAAATAGTTATTAAAACAGAGCATTTGATCAAGGATTCTTGGGAATTCCTGAATAAACTTACCCATGAGGTATGGGAGGAAGGGCTTAGTTTTCTGACTATTGATGTTACCGATTTGTTTAACACCATACCTAGAACTGAGGGGCAAAAATATTTTAGTGAGAGTGTATTTAAATTTTCCACTTTGTCGCAGGATAATATTCAACTTGTCTTAGAACTAATGGAAGTAGTGTTGGATAATAATTATATACACTTTCAAGGAGAATTTTATCAACAGATAAGCGGCGTGGCAATGGGGGCAAATTGTGCCCCCGTTTACGCAAATTTAGTTATGTTAGAGTGGGAAAACAGATTTGTTTTTCCTAGCATGTATACGGGGAACATCCGCCTTTATGTCAGATTTTTGGATGACATTTTTATTTTATGGAAAAGTGAAGAAGATAGTGTTAAAGATTTTGTTGAGTACATTAATCATAGCACCCCCTTCTTTAGATTTACATACACATGGGACAAAAAGGTTATCAACTATTTGGATATAACTATTTCACAAACAGATACTGGTTTTAAGTCTAAAATTTATAGAAAGCCTACTTGGTGTAATAGTTATTTACATTTTTCCAGTAACCATCCTATGTTTATGAAAAAAAGCTTAATTAAAGGGCAAGGAGTCCGTATTGCTCGTATGACATTGGAGTTTGTGGACTTAGAGCAGGAGTTTAGAAAATTAAAATTGATGTTTATAGAGAGGGGATACCCTAAAGTATTTATTGATACAGTATTGGGGGAGGTTTATAGAGGTTGGGGTCACAAATATATACCACTTTTAGGTAAGCCCTTGAATGATAAGTTTAACATGATCAATAGTAATAACAACATGGTGATGGAAAACACTAATAAATATCATAGGGCTTGTGTAAAAGAACACAATGATTTCTCTGAGACTTTTATGAAAATATTGAGGGATAATTGGAGTTTGTTAAAAACACACAGGGAATTGTATGAATCTGTTGGGCCAATACCTTCATTTTCTTTTAGGACAGGTTTTAGTCTTAAAAAAACTTTTGAGGTAAATATGCCCCGGAATAAATATGATGGTAAGGGCACAGTTCCCTGTGGTGGTTGCAAACAGTGTTCCAATATTTTGAAAGAAGGTAGTATTAAATTAGAAAATGGCATTGGGTAGTGTTGTTAGATTCTGCAGAGGTAACTGCTGTACAAAGATGTTAGTATATTTCGCTGTATGTAATGAATACCCTGCATACTATGTGGGTAAAACTGAAAGGGCATTCAAGGATAGAATTTACGAACACTGTTACAATGTTAAAAATAAGAAAGATTCTAATGTGTTATACAAACATTCTATTTACTGCAGTACTTTCAGTGGATATAAATTTGGCATTATTGATGTTATTAGAAATTACATAGGGGGTGGTGACTACAAAAATATGTTACTAAACAAAGAACTGGTATGGCAACTCAGGTTAAGGTCTAATGCACCACCTGGATTAAATGAATATATTTCTGTTAAACCAGTTTTGGTACAAAAAGCTTCCACAGTGTAATTATACTACTTGTTTCATATGTTTGCAGTTGCACATTTGATTAAGTATTTATAATATAATATAAATATATATATATATATATATATATAAAAAATGTTTTTATTAATTTTGATTTAATGTTTATTTTAGATTTAATATTTAGGAATAGTTTTAGTAGGTGGCTATATACATATATACAATTTTTGAGGTTTTTAAATTTCAATATATTATTAAATTTTGTTTTAGGATGACATTTTATTATTTTTGGTGATGTTGCTTTAAATAGTTAATTGTGAATGTTAATTAATTGGTGTTTGTATAAAAGACCAGCAAAATAATGAAGGAGTATCTGATGAAGTCTTGTGCCTAAGACGAAAGCGCTTATGGTAGTTGCTCCTGTGTTCATTTTTCAATAAAGTGGATTATTGATGGACTATTGGTTGTTTTACTGGTATTTGGACAGCTTTATTCTGCATTCTTGGTTGGACATTGGTTTTATTCCTCAACAGTAAAATGCATTATTGCACTTTAGTAGCATGCATCCCAGATTTGTTTTTTCTAACATAGTAAAGGGACAATACCTTAGAATTATGAGGATTTGCAAAGAAGATCTTAATAGGCAACAAGAACTCAATGCCATGTATGCTCTATTGTCAGATAGGGATTATCCTGTTTCTATGCTAGGTAAAATAAAGGAAACTGTTATGGATGTCCCCAAGGATAATAGTAATTACATCGGGGGAGTCGCCAGTTATGCAGGAGGTAGACCGAATACAAATAGAGCTACTAAAATCACTTTTATTACTAGATACACCAATGATAATAAAAACATCTTTTGCATCATTAATAAGAATTGGAAGGTACTTATTGCTGATCCCAAGATTCAGACCATAGTGGGAAACACTCCTTCTTTTACTTATAGAAACAGTAAGAATTTAAAAATAATTTTATGTACTGAACATTATCATGATGAATTTAATAGCAGCATCATTAGGCATTATGATAGGTTAGGTACTTATCCTTGTAAAAAATGTAACATGTGCAAGTTTATTTCGAAGGAACAAGATTTTATTCATCCTATTATCAACTATAGATTTAAACCTAAGTTTCATGCTAGCTGCGAAGATGAAAATCTTATATATTTAGCAACTTGCACATGCTGTTCAGCGTTTTATGTAGGGATGACATCCAGGAAACTGAAAAATAGGATATATAATCACATATATGATATAAAGAAAAATAACCAACAGAATGCATTGGCGAAACATATAAGTAGTTTTAAAGATCATATTTTTGAGTTCAGAGTATTACAATTGATAACCAAAAATAAGAGAGAGGGGGGAATAATAAGAATTACTTAGAATCTATTGAATTGTGCTGGATTTTCAAACTACGAGCGCATATAGAACCTGGTTTAAACCAGTTCATTAGTATTAAGCCAGCATTAATTGCACGTAAATATTAAATAGTATCAGGAAATATGATAAGAATTATGCATACAAGTATATTTTCATCATTTATTTATTTAGTATTATTATTCGTACTTTTACATGGTTTTTACCATCTCCATGAATGAACTGATATTTCTATTTTTATGAATTTATTATTATTTCATGATTTCTTTATTTATACACATTATAGATATTTTATATATATACATATTTTTATACATTAACATATGGATAAAATTTTTTTTATATTTTGTATATTTTTCATACATTTTTTACATTTCTAGTTTTACATACGTACTTACATATGTTTATATATCTTGTTGCACATTGTATAGAAACATATATATATATATTTTTAGTTTTACATGGTTTTAGGTCTTTCTTGATATAAGTGGTTATTATGAATTGAACTAACAGCATTGCAACAGTCACTATGACTACTCGCCTGATTTAAATGAATTACTTGATTGAATTTAATTAAGTGTAATTGGTTAGTATATTTAAAGACTGTTCTGTGATTAGTAAATGAAATCTGATGAAGCGTGCAGCGTTTGGCACGTGAAAGCACTCATTCTTGTTTACAATTAAACTTTGGAATTTTATGTGCATCGTAGTGGTGGTCTTGTCCTGTATTTTTGTTATTGCTTGTTTTTTTTTTTCTGGAATCGAGACCTTTGGAGAGCAGCTGTACCTTGTTTCACTTTATTGATGGCCACCAATATGTTTCTTCCCCATGTTGGTCCAGTAGTCAAGGAGCCTGAATCCGCACCACTGACACTGGAGAGGGACGTGCACTTGGAATACAAATGGATACACTCAGTATTTCCAGATGCAGACCTCTCTGCATCTAGTAAAATTTCCCTTAAGAGCATACAGGGAACATCCTCAGCCTGGGGTCCAAATGTCTCTTTATCTGTCTCCCTCCAGGTCCCCAATAAGACTCCCCACTGGTGCAGCTGTAGGGTTAGGTCCTCAGCCAAGTTTCCAAGTCAAATCCTTCAGAACCCTTTCTGTAAACCTATTGTTTTATGTTCCTGCCCCAAGTAGCTGGCACACACACTCTTTACAACTTAATTTTCATACACACACACACACACACACACACACACACACCTGGGAAAGGCTGGCACAGATTACCCACTATACCAACTACTTTGCCCAGACTATAAGGTTATCACTGCAACCAGTCAGTTACTATAAGGCTCTTAAAAGGGTATGCAATTATACCGTGTAATATTAATACAAATACAAAGAGCAGTAGTTCACCAAGATGGCTAGGCCTTATGGAGTAGCCCACACAGTGTCATCAAATAAATATAAGCACTCTCCAAGGTTAGATACTTTCTACAAGGACCAGCCACAATAAAAGTTTTAAATCTATTTAAAGATAAATAATAAAAGTACATAAAAATACTGAATATATATTCACAGTAAACCACATAGTTCAGTTCACAGGAAATATCGAAAAGAACATTGATGGACAGACTCAGACAAATAAAGAAAATATCTAAACTAAGCTTCACTATATTCCTGACTAAATCTAAAAGAATTTTATTGTTCCCTAGTTAAGTTACTAACACAAAGCAAGATGCTGTGGGTGAGGGTCTTTCTAGTCAGGCTTCCCAAACAGAATACTCTATACTCTGAGATTTCTCTTTGTAATATCTAAAATATAATTTCCAAGAGGGCTGGCAGAATCACCTCATCTGGTCACCTGACTCTAGGTTCTCACTGTATTCCCCTTTGAAGCTGAGACAGGATCTTAGCACAGATGGCCGCAATACACATCCAAATGTTTATGGCAGTGCCTGGGGCCTCCACTCTTTTCACTGAGCTAATGGACAAAGGCTCTTCCCCAGACCCAACATCTCTGGTCCTACTCAGCACTGCAGGGTCCCTTTTAAGGGTTTAATAGCTCATTTATATTTTCCTTATTTTTCTTAAAGTTAACTTTTGCTGTGCCAGTATTCTCTATTAAAACATATACATTTAATTCAGCTACAATACTATATGTACATTTCTCTTCATTTCAGCAGGGTGCACTGTTGATACATTTCAACATAAGCAAAGCTCACAAATACATTTTCAGCACTAGTATCTGTACAACATCAGTTTGATATACAAATGGCATACAGTTCTAGTACATTTGTAACACAAGTATCTTGTATAAATCAGTTTGATATTCAAAGGACACAACTTTATTTACAAAACTCCAGCTGGCTATGCTGGAACTTGCCCATTTCACCACTTAAGACAAGACTGAAAAACGGATCAGTTTAATCAGATTTACACTGTAATGAAGGTGGAGAAAATGTAAGTGTGCAAAAGGCACTGTTTTCCTTTAACTTCTCACTGCTAGGGTGAAGGCAAGAGCATGCAATTCCATAACTGCAGGATGAGAAAGGATCCCTGCCTTATGCTACCTCTGAAATTAACAGAATAATGTATGTTGCTTACAGCAGCTTATATACAACTGTACACAAGTAAAAGGATTCTTTGAATCTCTAAATTTCAAGTCAACTATTTTTTGGAATTTGAGCTAACCTATTGTTTTTCAACAGATTTCATCTGATTCACAATTCATCCCTGTGGGTAAACTCCCATACATAATGGTCTTTTCTGATGAATTTTACAAAACATCTGAGAATTGCATGGGATCACAACATTTACATCTATATTTCTTCATGGAAGGAGAGGGGAAATTCTATACTCCTCCAAACATGAATTACAGGATTATATCCCTACTGCCTGGTGAGATAAACTTCTTCATCAATATCTTCATAAGACAATGAGAACACCGAATGTTACATTTTGCTTTTTCTATAAGACTGAGAGGGACAGATTTATCAGGTTTTGGTTCAGTACCCAACATCTCAGCCATAATACCCCAACACCATGATAGCAATCTTCCATGACTTTATAAGATATTTGAGGTACTTCACTGGGCCATTTGTATAGTTTGACGTCCGAAGTTTTAATTTGGAAGAACTTCTGTAAAGAAATGGACACTATTGTATAGTTATCCTTTGGCGCAGTCTGTTGCAACTGGTCCAAAATTTCGTATTACTTCAAATGTTACATACTATATGTTAAGGGTTCCCTTTTACTGTCTTTGTCCTTTATTCCTGCTGTGAACATTCCAGGGACCTTTATCAGCAAACATCATCTACACTGGGGCATTAGTATCTCCTCTCAGATCACATTCTCATCTAGGGGGTTACAGAACAGTGTATCGTACAGCTATCCATTTCCATGAAACAGCTTAGGAAGAGTGTTCATCTTCTCTAAATGTTCGGAAATCTCCAAGACCTTCGGCATAGCAAGGATAAAATTATGGCCTTTCCCTTTAACCAAGCTGTTGTAAAACAGGCAGGGACTTTTAGAGAGCAATGTGTCACCTGCATCTCTCAACACAGGTATGTGTGAATTCTCATTCTGCTCAGTCAAAATATGTCACACCTTCTCAAATGTTGCTTTGTCATATTGCTTAAGGAATTTCAGGTCAAGATTGAAAAAACTGGAAGAAACACCATCTTCCTCTCCTAGCCAAATTGCAAATAAGCAAATGATGTTTCTTCCTATTTTTTATGCATATGTTGACATTTATCACAGTTAAGCTTTTCTGCACATACAAAGAATGTTGATTGCTGATTACAGTCAACTTTGTTCCTTGTCTTTTGTAGAAAGCTCAAGACATCAATAGTACAAGTAGGGCTTCATTTTTCCAACCCAGGAAAATATACTATAGTATTAGATATGTACCAAATACTTCAGGCTGAAACACTTCCTCTTCTGACACAGCCTATATCTGAACACTTTGTTGAGTATACCAGAGATATTCAGAAATGAAAACTCAAGTGGTTGAAATTATTCTAGCCTACATCTCTATTGCTGTTCAGAAGGACTGAAAATGGGTGATAACCACAAATGGTATGACACACTGCTAAGTCTCGGACGATACCACAACTATTATCACTGATATATTCTAAACCATTTAAAGAACGAGAAAATGCAATGTCAAATTACTTGGTTTCCCCTTATCAGTATACTACTGCCGCTGGAAGAACTCTTAATGAAATAGAGACATTACAGGTCCATATCAATGCCTTACACCCATGGTGGTGCAGCAGTAGCATTGTCGCCTCACAGCAAGAGGTTCTCCCGTTCGATTCTTGGCTGGAGCGCCTTCTGTGTGGAGTCTGCATGCCCTCTCTGCGGTCGAGTGGTGTTCGAAAGACATGCGTGAATGGGTGTGCCTTCATTGAAGGTTGGGCATCGGGCTGGCACCTCGGCACCATAAATATCTACTGCCAATCATTAGCGGACCGGAGTTTCGCTGTGGAGACCCCTAACCAGGAAAAGCTGAAAGAATAACAACAACAACAGCAGGTCCATATCAATGCAAACTTTTAAATGAATCCATAGAAAAAATTTACCCCCAATGTTTAAAAAAAGAAACGGAGTACAAATGATTAGTCCAGACAAAATCAGTTAAGTAGGTTATCCATTTATCTACATAACTGAATACACTACCTGAAACTTCAACAAGGCATCTTTATTCCTCACACAGGGAGGGTATCACAGAGAAAGAGCATCTCCTAGATCTGCTAGCTAAAGGGATTTTATCTGGATGCATCCCTCATACTCTATTTCTTGTTAGTCCTGTCACCCTCTGGTCACAGGTGAGATACCAAACCTGACTTGAACTTCCTGGGCTACTTTTGTTTTCCATGTTTAAAAAGGAGACAATGGATGTTAAATGCTGGCAATGACCAACAAAGGGCACCGAACAACCACAGGATCAGAACACCAACTTACTGAACACTTTCATTTACATGAATATGAACTTCTTCTAAGCTGCATATTCTCATTAATGAAAGCACTCTGGAAACTGGTGTTCTCAATCCTGTGGTGATTTTGTATCCTTTGTTGTTTACTGGTTGTCATTCTAGTACACGTTTCATGTCCATGCAGCACTTTTTGGAGATAAATGCTGACAATGTTCGATATAGTGTGCAGTCTACTGGCACATAATATAGGGATACCTCAGATTTAAAGGCATGTGAGAGAAATGTGATGACTCATAAACATAAATACAGAGATGTAGGTTTCACTCTCTATTATAAAGTGTTTGGACTTTCTGGAATTGTTTTAGGTCCTGTCCAGATTTCAGTAAAGGGTAGAAGATGGCTTTATCATGTGGTCTTTACAATTCAGAGAACCATTTTTAGATTCTAGAAGAATATTTCGTAAGATTTTTCAAAGTTGCTCTGCATCTATGGATGCAGGCTCAGAACGAGACCTATATAAAAGCAAGGTACAGGGAATTTATTAGTAATGAAATGCTTGCTTATTTGGCTGTGGAAACCTTCTTTAATACACAAGGTTCATTCTTCACTCATTTTCTTGCTTCCAGGACAGTCCATAATTCATTCATCCCATTCGATTTTTGTGTGCATTTATATTATGAGTTGTTATTCTGGAGTTTATCTGCTACATACCATGAAGGCTAACACAACTCCATCCTTAATAAATGCTCATTGTTCTTGAATATTCCTTCAGTAATGTAACATCCACTTCTTATACTCTACTATACTCTTAAGGAAATAAATAGATTATCTTCTTTCTCTACCTTTCAACCCTGTTTTGTCAACTACTATTGTACTGTTGTATGCAATGTTTAAACTAAAGTTTGAATAACATGAGATAATATGTATTGGACATATACACTGTCCTGACAGATCTGTTATCTAACAGGTGAGTTTTAGTAAAGATGTTTCATACATACACACAAAAAGGAAAGTACTATCACTCTACAAAAAATGAAATTCTCAATGAGAGCAAATAAAGACATGCTCATTCAACTGGGACTATCTGTGGTGTACTATCAGTTGGTGTTAGAAATATGCAACATGTTGCACCTTTCAAAGTCATATACCTGTCACAATTAAACACTTGAACTGCTTGCTTATTGTACGGATGCAGTAGAATACTCTTCATCTCATTAAATTTAGAAAATGACTTTAAATTTCAAACTGAATAATGGTTAAACCTTTGGTGTCAGTCATTTGATGTGGTAGCTGCAAATTATGCATAGTTAGTATGCGTAAAACCTAAGAAAATTCACAAACTCGAATAGGTATGCTTATATGTTGTCAATGACTTTGAAAACAACTAAGGGCTACTGACTGCATTTTACTGTTGTGTTCTAAACAAACAGCTGAAGACTAAACTCACTAGGGACTTTTGAGTGTATCTTACAATTTCAGCATGAATAACTCTCTTTAGGTTTCCATACATGATTGAAAAAAAAAAACAGACTGTGGATCCCTACATACTTACATTTTTGTGTAGGTATTTAAGAGGTTTCATTATACCAAGTCATGAACAAGGCTAGGTTTCTGCTAATTTACTTAATGCTTGACTTTATCGTTGTTACCTGCTGTTGTACAATTCTTTAATGTTGAGCATTTTTAAACATGTGATCTTACTTCATGTCTAAAATTCTTTCTACTATATGCAATGTTCTGCCATTCGCTTGGGTTATCATTTTCAGGGACCTAATACCGGGGGAATTAGCAAGTTAAATAGAGTATTGATTATTTTGATTTATTACATAATATTTTTTTAAAACACGTGCTAAGCATAGAATAGTAATGGAATAGTTCCACATAATATGATTAGCAGTCATGAGAAAAAGGGGCTGCAACACTTTATTGATGTATTCCCAACTGTGGCATCAGAATATTTTATAACCTTGCACCAAGACTGACTGCAGATAGAAGGAAAGTTCTTCAATAGACAGACAGTGGACACCAAGCATACTTCACCATAGATTATCAAGCTTTGGCACAGTCATGTTGTAAACACCCTTAAAACCCACAAAATATACATAACCTGAATGAGTGACACATACAGAATGCTCAATATACAGTTAATATGTATGTTATCCAGTGAGCTACACTTTTTGACTGGGTTAGTCCCACTAGGCTTACGGCCACCTTTCAGGGGAGACACAAGGTGGTATTCATACTGACTAAACAACAGAGAAACGGTGCTTTCCTGATAATAATGCTCTTACCCGAAGCCCCACATAATATATGATACCTGTATGTGGAGCTAGGAAGAAGAAACTATTGCAAAATAAATGCAGACATTCTGATGTCAGACTGACCTATCTCTAGCATAGTTTTGCCTTTCCTTGTATAAGGAGCTGCTAAATGCTTTATCCTGTGCTTGGTTCCCCTCAAATTTCCTTTGTTGGTATGATGCCAAGTTGATAAGATGGTACCCAGCGACAACAGCTGAAAATAACTCTACCTGCCCTTTATTCATATTTAGTATACACAAATACTTAGAATACATAACAACACAACAGTGCTACAAATTACAGATAGGCCTAGCTAGTTTCTGTTTGAAACTAGTGAAGTCTGACTAGAAGTGCTTTAACTAGCAACCAGCTGTTGGTTGCGAAGTGAAGAAGCAAAGAAGCAAAACAGATGGCTGTTGTACATTGATGTGTATGTGTTTCAAGTCATTCAAGTTATTAGACTAAAAAAAAGAGTGCATGGCAACACTAAAACAAACTGCTTTTACATTACAAATCCATCATACTTTTTGTTTTGTATGGCAGCATCATCTTTCTGTCTCTTTACAGTCCAACAACAACTTAAATTAATGGATGCCTGATGAGTGAGGCAGATATTACCAATACAATTACGTTTCATTTGTAATTGTTTTTATTTGAAAGAGGTAGATCTTTCACATACAATTAAACGTGTTTTTTAATCCATTAATTTATTAACCAGTACATATATTTCTTGATCTTTGATCTTTTTCAGGTATAACATGGGTCATCAGAACAGGGGTAAATGCATATGGAGCACATGGAGCTACCAATCAGCCAACATGTTATTCGGAGATGGAAGGAATGGGACGTGTTATTCAGGGATGGAGTGAAATGGGACTACCCAGACAAAACTTCAGAGAGAGATGGAGTGAGCATGCAAACTCCACACAGGCAGTAACTACACATTAGGCTGAACCCCAGGCTATGCAGGTATGAGGCGGAGATCTTAACCATTACACCATTATATTGCTCTGTACCTAAATCCAAGCTGCATGTGAAAAAAAACCTGTAACACTAACTGCTGGGTAGCAGTGATAGAGTTCCCTTCTCTTAATGTGATTACATTCAATCTTAAGTTTACAGGTGTCATAGGCTGTTCCTGCTACAGTAATACTGCAGCGCACTGGGTGTTGTACAAGTGAGCTGCTTGAAGAAATTCACCTACAGTGTTATATAAACTACTGCAGGTGTCATAGGCTGTTCCTGCTACAGTAATACTGCAGCGCACTGGGTGTCGTACAAGTGAGCTGCTTGAAGAAATTCACCTACAGTGTTATATAGACTACTGCTTCGATACTCAGCATCTTCTAAACTGGCCTGCTTCTACAGACTGCATGTTACCAGCTCCTCTCTATCACCTGGAGATCATACACAGTCTCATGCAGCACTGTTACGAAGATATGCATTTATTGGGGAGGAGGAAGCAGACCAAATCCCAAACTGTATGATCATAAAATGCTGATTATATAGCACATCAGATTAATATTTCATAACAACTAGGGACAATGGCCAGACTTGACCAAGGAAAAGAAAAATATTTCACCAGTTCTGCCCCTGTGCAGCAAAGCAGATTTGAGAACTTATGTGGACAGTGACCTAACTTTTGACGAACATTTATCTATTGTAATAAGGCCTTTCATACTGCACAATTTTAAACAAAGATATTGGTGTCTAGATCTAGGGATGTCACTGTCCCCCTTTATTAAACCCTAAAGAGGCCAGTCATTGAATATGATGCCCCCTTTGGTATGTATCTGTACAGACACAATTAACAAATGGAACACCCGCAGAGATACCTTATTAAAAGGATAAGAGACCTAAACAACACATCCTACATGGACCAGCTCAAAGCCCCGTCACTATAATGAGTATTCTACTGACTGCTAAGAGGTGACCTATGTCTGGCATATAAGACATCAGTTGACCAATTACTGATGGATTTACTGCACATCAGCAAATCAAATGTCATCAGAAATACGTATATCTTGCAGAGGACACCTCTGCTGTGGAACAGACTCCCCATTCACATAAAGTTCATCTCTGTCCATTTTCAAGCACAGAAAATTTACTCCATGACCCCTCCCTGTACTGCTAATGGTCAGAGCAGCTGCTAAATGCTTTATCCTGTGCTTGGTTCCCCTCAAATTTCCTTTGTTGGTATGATGCCTATTATTCTCATTAGGATTAATATACAATTATCAACTATGGGATAGGTAAGGCCAATCTAAAATCAAATGTAATAGATTCTTTCGAGCACAAAAAAAGGAAACTGATTAGGCTTAAAATGGCCGGCACGGGCAGTTACCCTAGTACTTGCCTATGATCCTATAAGAGACTCAAGTGAGTTAGCCAACAGGAGAGTTTCAGTTAGTGTAATTATATTTAACTTTAGAACTGGACAAGAATCTCAGCAGCTGAAGTATCAGAATTTTCTTGACACATAAATTACTGCAGCATTACAACTCATCAATGTTCCGCATGAATTACTTATTCCTTGTACCAGCATCTAGGGATGCCACCAGATACTCTTTGCACAGGACAGTCCTTATTTGGGCAGCTGAGTTCTGCAAAAATGACTTAAGAATTACAAATGTCCTAAGATTTTAAGACGAAATATTTCCCAAATATACCCTAACGTGAACATAAAACAACTTTGTATTGGAAACATCTTAATATTACATAAAACAATAGAAACAACTCAAGCTATAAAACAGTGAGCTTTTGTTTGGAAAAAAGGTTAATCCCAAGTTCTAACGCACTACACTGGCTATATCTGAATATGGATAGTCTTGCAACATTTCGTATTTCCCTAAAACATACGCCAATTTGACATCTGAAAAAGTGCCAAGCCTACCAGCATCCCATTACGGCAGTAAAATGCGCAAAGCAGGGCTTGTCTTATTAAACGTCACGTGTACTTTATGTTTTACAATGTACAGTCTGGAGGCAAAAGGAATGTTTTTACACCGTCAAAAACAAAGACATGCTGCAGTGCCAGACAATTTTTACATACTGGAAAAATGGAATATATTTCTTTATAATTTCTCGAGTTAAGGTCACAAAATAAGGACGATCTTGTAAAACAGCAAGACACTTAGTAACCACAACCTCTCGTGTGTGGTGTAAAAAAGTCTGCCAAAGTGAATCTACAACTTGCCAAAAAGCTACACATGTCTAGGGGTTCCTTCCCCAACCAATGAAAATAAACAGTGGAACCTGATGTTACTTCTATCGTGTCAATCATCTTTGATTGTTGCTGTCAGTAGCACAAAACACGGGATTAAAGCCTCCTTCATAGTAAATTATACTGATTTACAACCAGCCAACAGTTGCATACTACACTGAATGGAGAATTTCTCACCTAAAGGCAGTTCTCCAGTTAAAATTTCCATGTAAGTGGCTATATAACTTCATATGCGGAAGACAAAACTGTTGTAACAACAAACTAATAAAAACATAAAATTAAACTTCAGCTTGATAAGCTATATACCCCTCCCCCAACACACGCACACACTTCTGAAATTTTTGATATTATATACTACCCATACTTTCAAAAGGCACTTGTATCACCCGATAAGTGAGTAGCACTGTATGAATAATGCCTACACCTTCATCTATTTAATGTTTTTCTTTTCTCCCTACCATCTCTGTATTTAACATACACCTGTAACTCTTCGCTCTTACAGCTAGTATGCAATGATTGCCGAGCACTCGAACCTGGGCAATCTTCACCAGCTGGGAATTGAGATGGATCCCTTGCTCGGGACTCGAGCAGCCGTCCTAAGTTGGGGAGGTCCTGCCAGAGCGAAAATGGAGGAAGTGAGAAGACCGAGTAGTTGAGTCTGAAGAGTCCGCCTGCAGCAGCACTGCTTGCCGGCAAATCATAAGACACTGACGGTGCAGTAAAACGGGCTGAGAATGGCATGACTCAGGCAGGGATGCTCATGATCGGCAGAGGAGGTAAACAGGTGCAAGAAACAGGGATGATGTGTGGAGCTATATCCAAGTGTCTTTGGGATGCAGTAGCAGGAGGAGCAGCTAGCTGACAGCGTTATCAAGGGGGATCAGATGACTTGTTGCTAACCAGAAGGAAACAGCAACAGGAATAATAACGCAAAACATTCTGGAATGCCATTATAAAATTGCATATGTGCTTTCAGGAGTGGCAGACCAGCCTGCTGTTGTTGCATTGCCTTCATTTGTAAAGTATTCACAAGTGTAATTTGCAAAGGCTGGTTATATATGAACTGTCAAAGTGGTGGGAGTTACTACGGCTCCTGTGGGAATAACTAATGGGATGCGTGGAAAATAAATGTTACCTGTATATAACAAGTAATTTTTTGACGTATTTAATGTACGCGCATACATATATGCACATAACACACACACACACACACACACACACACACACATATATATATATATATATATATATATATATATATACATCTATTTATCTATCTATCTATATATATATATATATATATATATATATATATATATATCTTTATGCAATTCCCCAGGCAGCACACCTTTCAGGTACTTGAACACAGGTGTGGATTACCTTGACACATTCCAGTAAAAGAGAAAGAAAGAAAAGCAGTCTTTCTTGCCAAGGGCCATAACTACAATCCTGAGAGAGTTGTTGGCCTAAGCATATCTCTCCTGCCTGCAGTTCCTTTTGCGTGCTTCATTTTTTTTCTCAGGTTAGGCCGATTCCTTAGGAACCGGTGGATCCAGTTTTTTCTGTCTGTTTTCCTTCCCTTCCCTGTAGTTAATCTCAGTTCTGTGCCACACTGACCTCTCGCTCTGTAGCGTTTCCCTCCTTCAGTACGTGACCATTCCTGCCTTAACTTTTCCGAGCTCCAGTCACCCACTTTGTTGTGATCTGGGGACTGGGGTCCTTGTGTTTATTTTCAGATTGGGCATCCTTTTCTGTCCGAGGTTCGAGTTTTGCTTCGTATCTGAATTGGGAGAAGACTGGTTTGTCAGGTACGGTTGCCTGGTGGCCCGTGGTAATGGTATGACAGACGAGGAAGGGATCAAGAATTGACCAGTTCGGATCGGGAGACCTTTGTCTGTTCGTATGGTTTATGAGCGTGTGTGTGTGTTTGTGTATGTTTCCCTGTTGATGTCTTTGCTGTGGACTGAGATGATTTCTGGAAAATGTTAACCCTTTCCTCTGTGGGACGGTTCTTCCTGTTCTTTCTGACGCATGTTTTTTTCTTTTACATCTTTCTACTGCTCTTAATTTATTTAAAAGAATCGGGAAGCCGACTTGTGACAGTTTGGTCCCAGAGTAGTCCTACAGCTTTGCTATTTCTACAAAAAGAATTAAAGGTTCATGCGGATTTTTTCACCTGTCGTTCATGAAATATTTCTGAAGTCCCTTGATAAACTCTGACTTTACTAGGTTTTGTTTTGGGACCGCATTACCTGGATTATCAGTGCAGTGTATGTGTTGCACATCCGTGTTGGCAATTTGATCTGTATGCCCGTATAATAGGAAATAACAGAGGAACAGAATAAAGGAAGTTTTGTTCTTTTTTTGGGAAGTACTTTGAAGGCAGAAGAACCGAAGCTGTGCTGTTTTTATGTTGATTCCAGTAAGTACAGTCGAAATTCCTGGAGTACAGGCTAAATATACCAAAGATCAATAGGGAGATGGCTCTTAATGAATAATTGAGCCGTCCCTGTAGCAGGCTTTGAAAATGAAGTTAATGGACTTGTCTGGACATACTCGGGAAAGAAAATTACAACTCATGGCTTAACTTATTTAGATAGTTTATGCACTTTTTACATTTAGTGGCAATAGTATTATGGTACTTATTTCTGCTTTAAAAATATGTATAAACCAGAAGATGTCCTGCTGTCTCACTTAAAGGAAGTGTTGGAAGTACTGATTATTTTATTGTCAGAACCCAAATCAAATGGGTAAATGTCTACTATGCCTAAGCTAACACACTGTACAGATCTTGATTTTTTTTAACTACACCTCACCTTGTCTGTAAGAAGTGCTTGAACATGGTGGTGTCTGGTTGCTCATGATTTAGCATCTGTGTTTGCATTTTACGTGTTATATCTAAATAGTTTGAGTTTATCTAAGTGAGGAGAAAACAATGCATTGTATTTTGTCACTTACAGTTTTTTTTAAAGATTAGATTTTCTTTTGTAAAAAAGAATTGCATCTTTTGGAAAGTAATGGTCATGATAGAAATACTGACATATAAACAGCAGGTAGGCACTCTTGTTAGATACCAGTGCCGGCACTTTTTCTATAGAATGTAACACATGTTAAAAGAGGATAGGATTGAGGTATAAGTCATACTGCACATCAAGTATTGCTTGTGTTTTAAGGGGGAGGGGGTTAGGTGGTTGTAATCTGCTACTGAATTTTCACAAAGAGACATGGGTAGTAAATAGATGGGTTGAGGATTATGTGCACTTTTGAGTAGGAGAAAGCTTTCAGAGGTGTGTGAAATGTCTGATGCAGTCACAAAGGTCATGCATGATGTGAGAATCAAATGGTAGATGGGATCTTTGATAAAAACAAAATGCACACTGCAGTTTTAATGCTTGGTGTGTTGGGAAATGGATGTTAAGGAAGGTGTGAAGCTTAGAGAGAATGTATGGGTATGAAATAATATGCAAGCTGTAAACATGAAGAAGAATAGAAATGGTGTGACAGCAAAGGTATGCTATGTGCAAGCATTTTCTACTTTGTGAAACTTTGGCCTTAGAGCAGCACTATAGCTTGGCTATTTCCACAAAAAAAGAATTAACAATTTCCACTTTTCAAATGTATTTATTTAGTTATGAGTTTGTTAATAGCAGAACAGTGATTCACATAGTTTTTCAGGTTCAGAACAGATATACATTTATACATAAAAGGAGGTACACATACTTAAAACAAATATGTGTATAAATTATGAAGCACTTTTTTTCCACCTGCTGTTTGTGAAATATTTCCAAAGCCCTGGTTAGACTTGTGACTTTACTAACTTTTGTTTTGGGAATGCATTAGTAAGTTCCAATGTGCAGTTTGTGTGACGTGCATCCATGCATCTGTGTTGGGAATTTCATCTGTGTATTATTAAAAAAAAAAAATAAAAGTGTTCCTTTATAGGTAATAGTCACGGCAGGTATTTCTATTATAATACATGCCCTATATATAAACCGGGTTTAGTAAAGACACATGCCTTTTGAAAGCATGATAACACACTGTTTACAGCACATTATTTAATTATACAGTTTAGTATATTAATAAAAAAAAATCATGTCTTACATAAAGCTTTTTAATTTTGTGTTGCAGGACGGTACACCAACTATGGAAACTGAAGCTGCTGATGACTGCATATCGAGTAAGTTTTAGTTTAAGATAATTTCAGGTATTTAAACCATTGTGTATGTATATTCCTCACCGTGCATTCACTTTACACACAGTACAGTTTGTTGTCTGTGTTTAAGATAGTTTCAGGTCTAAGCAAAAATACACTTGAATATACATACTCTGCCCACCTCATACTTTGTTTTTTGCACACACTGCCCAAATGAGATTTGAGGTATGGTGTTTTGATGGTAGTTAACATTGGAATTTTGTAATCCAGAAGTCTTCTTGTTTCTAGATTTCATTGCAACTGTAGTTATGTCTGAAATTAAAACTGATACTTCCAAGTCTTGTTTTGGTAAAGTTTTGGCTGCTGTAGATATATACGAATTTTGGTTGCATGATTGGTGATAATTATGAAGGAATGCCAAACCGCTATGTCTGTATTTCCTGCATGTACATTGCATAGTCATCAGCACTTTATTTTTAATCAGGAATGCATGGAAGTTTTTCATACAGTGGTGGAAAAGTGCTATGAAAATATCTAAATTGTTTTCTAGGAAACTTAATGATTAATGCAGACAACTTTTTAAAATTTATTTCAAGCTTAAGTCACAGTGTTGTGGTCCATTTTTAAAGACTTAGATCCAAAATGACTGGCAGTAGGGCTATTCCTGACAGATAAAAATAGTAGTCAGGGATATCTGCATGATGCGTCGATTTAAGTAAGTGGTTGTAAACTGTACTGTATTGTGCTCCATTCACTGTGGTTGTAGACAGTGTCAAATGTTAGAGATAACTGAGTGGTAGTCTCCTCTTAGTACACAAATCTCTTCTGCCACAGTAGAACACATATGTAGAACCATGCAGGAAATACGTTTTTTCTTTGCTGATAGCTTGTTCAAAATAAACACAAATATGTGACGCATCTTGAATGCTAATGCTATACTGAAACATATGTGTAGGTAATTTTTTATTTTGAAGGGATTCTTAAACTTGCTTAACTACCTAACTAAAGGCAAGCCTATTTATTGTGCAATTACAATTTGCTGTCTTGGAAATTCACAAAACATAATGCCTCGGTCCCATGGACAAAGCCAGTTTGTAAGCAGGTGTGGATAAGAGCAGCTTATTTAGGAACTACTTGCATAATATGTGACTGTATTAGGTTGATTAGAAAAACTGAGATTTTACCTACAAAAAAGAGATCCCTGGGAGTGGTTAAGTTAGCTTGTCAGTGTTAATGTATGGAAGTTCTACTCTGTGTCTTATTTGCTTGGACTAACATTCTGAATGTATGAACACAAACAGGCAATGAAGAACATTCACCCCAAAGGGAGCAGACAAGAATGGCAGTGGACCTTACTTCGGCTACACTTAATGGGCAGTACTCCTCACCAGACCACATGACAAGCAGTAAGTCTATCCTCCTTCCAGAGTTCAACTGAATGTCCTTTGGCTAATTCCTCTGTGTAGCTTTTTTATTGTTACTGTCACCTTGAACAGAAACCTGTACTTTTGTACCCTTATTCTAATCCTGATAAACTTATAATTAATTTTGTGACAAGACAGGAAAAGGGTGTCAGCATAGCATTGTTACTTGACATGAGCCTGCATAGTGCCCCAAAGTGGGGATTTGAAAGTGCTGTTTTCTTTTTACATGTATGGATTACATTGTTATTAGGTTATGTGAGCTCCTTCTCTTTGGAGAAAGCACAATTTACAGGTCACTAACTGTGCAATGTCTTATCAGCAATAGGAAACTGTGGACTCTTCTGCATGGTGGTATAAATGATCCTTTACATAGCAGGGGGGCAGTTTAATATGAGCTGCAGACTGTGTGGTGTCAGGTTTCCTAAAGTTTAAAAGAGAAACTTGGATTCAAACCAGTCCTACCTGTAGCAGCTAGGTTCAGATTCTAAACTGTTTCCATAGTTTTTGCAGTCCTACACAGAATGCCCTCTTACAATTCTGCTGTTTGCTGTATTATGCCATTTGTATGTTTAATGTTTCACTGCATATTTTAAGTAGGAAAGGAGTCATCATTTTTTTAAGGTAATGCCAGCGGCTTTGTTTGTTTTTATTTCCCCAGTTGTTGTGCACAGTTTCTTCTAGTAAGTTTATATCATACGTCTTCAGTAATTATTATGTTGTACACTTACATGTACATAAAACTAGTGCCTGTGTGTTTTGTGTTTATGTAGGGGGTATGAGAATATGGAGGTATACTTGGGAAGGTGACCCATACATTATAGGTGTTCTGTTGGTGACTGTATAAGAAACTGTAGACTCTACACTACACAATTCCTTTTGTGCATTTTATTCTGTATGTCAGAAAAAGCCTCTCTGGGTTTGTAATTGCAGGATCAAGCTTTTGTACTGGACTGACATTGTTTTTCCTTCTACTTAGACAAAGCCTTAATATGTGTGTATAATATTTAATTTATGTGGTTACATGTGTATGTAATATATAAGGCATACTATGTGTTTTTAATGTTATTTGCACACGGATGCTATAAAAACATTCATTAAAGGATTGTTGCTTGGCAGTAAAAATATAATTAGGTTCTGTGTCCATGTGAATACATTTCACATTTTGTTTTGTACATGCGCACGTTTGTGTGTGTGAGTGTGTGTGTGTGTGTGTGTGTGTGTGTGTGTGTGTGTGTGTATATACTTGTATGCACACTTTATAAGATTATTTAAATATGTTAACTGTTTGTATCCCTTGTCAGACATATACCTATCACACGTACATGTGTTTTTGTTGTATATTACCAAGGAATGCTAGTTATTTTTTGTG
This sequence comes from Protopterus annectens, assembly GCF_019279795.1. Classification (NCBI taxonomy): domain Eukaryota; kingdom Metazoa; phylum Chordata; order Ceratodontiformes; family Protopteridae; genus Protopterus; species Protopterus annectens. Next base: position 287,830,589 of record NC_056738.1, on the reverse strand, counting down.
GGGAAAAAAGGAACTGCTATCTTTCTTGGAAATATATGTATGCAACAGTTTTTTTTTTTTTTTCTGCTGAAGAGTTGGTAATTCCTTCTTGACAACGTGTTCATATGTTTTAGTTAAGTAATCATGTACATTTGATGACGGGCTGGCTTACTGTTCAGGATTGTTTCCTCACCTTGTTCCTGCCGAGTGCTGGGTTAGGGTCCCACTTTCCCTTTGACCTTAAATTGGATTAAGCAGTTTATTGCGAATGAAAGAAATTCGGTGTCTTCTAAAGTAAAGCCATACATGCTGTGTTCTTTTTTTAATATTATTTGTAGAGACAATATATGGAGTAAGTACATGCCCCAGACAGTGCTGATGAATCCTGATTAGCTAGCAAGTATTTCCATAAGCGCCATTACAAGTAATATTCTTTTAAATGTTAATTTGTCTTATCATGGATAACTTCTGTCATCATGTAGGTTATACCCATCTGTTTTTTCCTGACTAGCTTATATGGACTACTGTTATTGGGGAGCATGCATGGTACTGAGTGAAAAAAGGCAGGTCATGATGGATTTGATTTTAATATAGCACTATAACTTCTTGTTCCATAAAAGAAAAAAAAGCGAAATTATATCACATTCGTCATGCTGTTATAGGAATATTTGCAAAAAAACACCTTTTTAATTGGAAGAGTTTCACTGTCTCTGCTGTCTGAAGAAAATGTTGTCCTTTAAGAGTCTAATCTCAATTTGAATATTGTTTAATTTGTTACTGTAACAGAAAAAAGCAGTGGTTTGAACTTCTGATTGCAGTAAAGCACACATTTTAAAGAAGGTGGCTCTAATGTAAGACAGTCACTTTTTCAGGGACATTTTGTTAATCTGCTTCTCTTGGCTTTTATTGTTTTGTTTTTCTCTCAACTGTACTTTAATGGCATTTACCAAATTTTTAATAGCGTACCCAGTCTCCCAGATAGTACTTTTTGATATATTATTCTGTTATAAATTCAAGAATGTATGTCTGCTTGTGATGCCATTTACTTTGGGTTGATGCCTGACAAATGTCTCTCTTTTACTCATTCACATGAAATTAAAAAATTTAGTTTTTGAAGTGTTTAAAATTTCTGTTGTAGCATACCTGTTCTTACTTTTGTGGGGCACATTCTATAGTTTTTGCATTAGTAAAGCATGCTCTATTGTTTGTCAATTTTTTCATGAAAGTTTAAGGTATCTGATTCTCATTCAGAAAACTGGTTTATACTAAAATGTTATTATGTAGATTTTTGCTGTATTTTTAGAAATCAAAACCATCTCAAAATGTAGAAAACAGAGCTTGTGTTCTTGAATGGGCATTAGGATTTTATGCTGTGTGGTGACTAATGTTTTTGAAAAGACAAGTGGTATGTTTCAACAGCTGTAATGAACGTGGATATGTTTTGCAATTTTACTTGCATGTATTTAGTAAGTTGTTGCCTCCTTTCATTATTATGGCAGTGAATTCATAAGAATAGCATGTTAATGTAGCTTACACACCACATTTTAACTTGCAAACTCCATCCTTTTATGCTTGATTATCTTTATCATTTTGCTTAATGGGTTGTAACGACATAAACTGAGATTTAATAAAGTAACTGCAGTTCAAAATGCCGATGTACATAATTTATATCATTCGGTAGCTGTTGAACATGGGATGTGATGTATGAAAGCAAATTTAAACAAATGTGTCCTAAAATGCTAGATGGAATAATTTATAGCTGTGCTAACAAAGTTAAAGATTACTTTCTTTGCTGCAGTTGATTTTTAGGGGGAGGAGGATATTTAATTTTGGAAGTTTTTAGAAGGATGATTATTTGTATACAATGAAGGAAAGACTATATGTGTGTGTATATATATATATATATATATATTTTTTTTTTTTACATT